>NW_025535638.1:0-88188 GCF_020615455.1 Coregonus clupeaformis | reverse complement strand
ATGTTACCAACATCCAGTATGTACCTCTCGTATGTCAGTAACATGTTACCAACATCCAGTATGTACCTCTCGTATGTCTCTCTGCAGACGTGTTAGTAACATGTTACCAACATCCAGTACGTACCTCTCGTATGTCAGTAACATGTTACCAACATCCAGTATGTACCTCTCGTATGTCTCTCTGCAGGCGTGTCAGTAACATGTTACCAACATCCAGTATGTACCTCTCGTATGTCTCTCTGCAGGCGTGTCAGTAACATGTTACCAACATCCAGTATGTACCTCTCGTATGTCGCTCTGCAGGCGTGTCAGTAACATGTTACCAACATCCAGTATGTACCTCTCGTTGTCCATGTCAGTAACATGTTACCAACATCCAGTATGTACCTCTCGATGTCTCTCTAGTAACATGTTACCAACATCCAGTACGTACCTCTCGTATGTCAGTAACATGTTACCAACATCCAGTACGTACCTCTCGTATGTCAGTAACATGTTACCAACATCCAGTACGTACCTCTCGTATGTCAGTAACATGTTACCAACATCCAGTACGTACCTCTCGTATGTCTCTCTGCAGGCGTGTTAGTAACATGTTACCAACATCCAGTACGTACCTCTCGTATGTCAGTAACATGTTACCAACATCCAGTATGTACCTCTCGTATGTCTCTCTGCAGGCGTGTGTTCATGTCTTCACTCTTAACGAGGTCCTTGCGGGCCGTGTCCAGGTCCTCCTCCAGCTCGCTGATGCGTCCCGTCATGGCTGCCATGCGCGCCATCATCTGCCCCAGGTCTGACGTCTGTCTCTCCACCATCTCCTGCAGCTCTCCCACCTTCCCCTGGTCCTCCTCCTGGCTCAGAGAGCCATCTGACGCCAGCCAGAAACAACTAGGCTTTAGGGACAAGACATCATTTAGGTTCCTTAAAGATAGCCAGAAACAACTAGGACGTGACCTATAACCCCTGACCCTTCCCCTGGTCGTCCTCCTGGCTCAGAGAATCGTCCTACGACCACTAGTTGGGAGAGGACACTAGTTACTAAAGGCTGTAGGACTTGACCTATGACGCTTGTGGTTGTTTTATCTACCTTATTTAAATGCACTGACTAAGTCGCTCTGGATAAGAGGGGTCCATACCTTGCCGTTGGTGCTTGGGGTGTTTTCAGAGTTGTGGTTGAGCCCTTCCATTCCATCTCCCCAGCGACCTCTTCTGGCTGTTCTGCTCCCTCAGATAGGCCATCTAAGACAAGATAGTACTTTTACATTTACATTTTAGTCATTTAGCAGATATATATACTTCTTTAAATCACCCAAAGGGGACATTTGATTGCACCAGCCAATACATAGAAGACCAATAAATACCCAATAAAGCACAACAGAACCCAGACACTAAAAAGCTGCCCATCATTAATTAATATAAGAAATTAAGGGTTAATGTTAAAAATCATCATAAGGGACTCCACAGTCAGATCGGAGCACTTCTCAAAGTTAGCAAGCCAACTCATTAATTGATCCCGCTTTGTCAACTCCCCAAATACAGATGACCCTCTCTGACATTAAACCTGAACAAACACACGACTGCTTTACAGAGGGAAGATAAGCTTCCTACTGAAACGTACAGCTGAACCGGCGGGGTGTGTATCACAGGAGGTTGGTGGCACCTTAATTGGGGAGGACGGGCTCGTGATAATGGCTGGAGCGGAATCAGTGGAATGGTACAAATACATCAAATAAAAAAGGTTCCCATGTGTTTGATGCCATTCCATTCGCTCCGTTTCAGCCATTATTATGAGCCGTTCTCCCTTCAGCAACCTCCACTTGTTTGTGTTGTCTGGGCACCATTTTAAAACAGTGAGTGAATGCATGAGACTGAAGCACCAGGGAAGAGTCCAGCTTGGGCTGTGAGCCTGATCACAACTATTCTAGTGCTGCCCGCCCCGGTCAGGGACCAACCACACAAACGCATATATCCCTACACTGCCAGACAAACACGCTCAGTTGGTAGAGCATTGCGCTTGCAACTCCAGCATAGTGGGTTTGATTCCCGGGACCACCAGTATGTAAAACATACGCACGCATGAGTAAGTCCCTTTGGATAAAAGTGTCTGCTAAATAGCATATATTATTATCACTATTATATATTAGTACGTACACACACACACGGCTGTGACGGTTATTAATTGATATAATCTTATAATCCCACAGACGGACCAGACATTGTCATGCAAATTACAAACGGTCATTTAACTGGGGGTGGCACTTGTTTCAAGGAAGCAAAACAGCATTAATTTATACCATTATATCTCTGTGAAGAGACTACTGCTCATCACAAAATAAAATGTACATCTAACTGAAAATAGATCACTTTCTGACAGTTACCCGCCTGGGTTTATGACCGCGGTTACTGAGACAGCCCTACTCTCACACATTCACACAGGCTGACACACACACACACACACACACACACACACACGGGTGAGGGCCTCAAAGCAGGGAGAAGAGTAGGAGAAGTCGTGGTCTGTGCTGCTATCCTCCTCCTCCTCTCTGAGATAAAAGGAATGAAAGGAGAGATGTGGAGGAGAGGAGAGAAATCTAGGCCACTTTCCCATGATCCTCTAGCCCTTTTGTCCATTTTAATCCCATTCACGACTCATCTCCTCAGAGCTCTGTGCATTCTGCGTGTGTGTGTGCGTCCACTCATGGAGTCCCAGTATCCAGCTCTTAGACAGTGCAGAAGTTAATAGGTCTTCTATCAATGTGTGTGACTCATGTCTCTACAACACCTTAATATGTGTACAGTGGAACATTAAAGATACTGTGTACAAGACAGTGGAACATTAAAGATACTGTGTCAACAAGACAGTGGAACATTAAAGACACTGTGTCATCACAAGACAGTGGAACATTAAAGATGCTGTGTAAACAAGACAGTGGAACATTAAAGATGCTGTGTACAAGACAGTGGAACATTAAAGATACTGTGTACAAGACAGTGGAACATTAAAGATACGGTGTACAAGACAGTGGGACATTAAAGATACTGTGTACAAGACAGTGGAACATTAAAGATACTGTGTACAA
Organism: Coregonus clupeaformis; assembly: GCF_020615455.1. NCBI lineage: Eukaryota > Metazoa > Chordata > Actinopteri > Salmoniformes > Salmonidae > Coregonus > Coregonus clupeaformis. Next base: position 85,105 of record NW_025535638.1, on the reverse strand, counting down.
GACAGTGGAACATTAAAGATACTGTGTCATCACAAGACAGTGGAACATTAAATATACTGTGTCATCACAAGACAGTGGAACATTAAAGATACTGTGTCATCACAAGACAGTGGAACATTAAAGACACTGTGTAATCACAAGACAGTGGAACATTAAAGATACTGTGTAATCACAAGACAGTGGAACATTAAAGATGCTGTGTCATCACAAGACAGTGGAACATTAAAGATGCTGTGTAATCACAAGACAGTGGAACATTAAAGATGCTGTGTCATCACAAGACAGTGGAACATTAAAGACACTGTGTAATCACAAGACAGTGGAACATTAAAGACGCTGTGTAATCACAAGACAGTGGAACATTAAAGGTGCTGTGTAATCACAAGACAGTGGAACATTAAAGATACTGTGTCATCACAAGACAGTGGAACATTAAAGACACTGTGTCATCACAAGACAGTGGAACATTAAAGATACTGTGTCATCACAAGACGCAGCCTATACTTATTTTTCCAAGTGTTAAACATGGAAATGATGAAATCTCCTTTTTAAATAAGGTCCATAGTCATTCAAGATGGATTGGTTTTTATTCCCCCAGGAAAACTAGTGAGGACTGTTGTCATGGATACGGTTCACTGATTGACAGGTGAGACTGGGTCGCCATTTGAGCGCATCCACCTCCACCTGTCGCTGACTGGGTTGGCTGTTACTCCTCCCGAGTAGACTCTCCCTGGTTAGACTCCTCCCACTGGGTTAGACTCCTCCCGACTGGGTTACTCCTCCCGACTGGGTTAGACTCCTCCCGACTGGGTTGACTCCTCCCACTCTCCTCCTGACTCCTCCACCTGCACCTGTTACTGACAGCCAGTTGATGGGGGTTAATACAGGGTGGTCAGGTGCGGCTTACCTCTTTGTGTTGTGATGTGAGCTGTTCTTCCAGCTGGCTGCATCTTTCTAAAGCCACACGCAGTCTCTCCCTGACCTGGAAAACACACACTAGTATTAATCTCCATAATTTTACACACTGCCAGCACACCACTACAAAGAAGAGATTAGCAGGCAGATGATCTTCTCACCCAATCCCACACACGCGCACATCCACACCCACCAACCTTCTCGTCCAGGGCTTTGTGGTGCTCAAACAGGGACTTGAGGGCCTTGAGGACCTCTACCTCACTGGAGACCCCAGCAGGAGACTGGGCCTGCCTCTTCACCACAGTCATCCTCAGACTGCGTTCATGACGAGACACCAGACACTCCAGATGTTCCAGGAGAAGCTATGGTCATCACAGAATACACACCAGATTTTTACACGTCATGGTACACACACGTTCCAGGAGAAGCTATGGTCATCACAGAATACACAATTTACACACAGTATATTCACGCCACACACACACGGGATTGTGAAAGAGTACAGACATGCTTACACACATGATTGTTTGTGTGTGTGTGTGTTGCGCTCAATCCCATGTTGTTGAGCAGCTCAGGGGGTCCAATCAGAGCTGCAGGCTGACAAAGCCCAGACTTATCCCTTAATCCCCCCTCATATCCCCTCTTCTCTCCCTCTACCCCTACCCCTCATAACCCCCTTCTCTCCCTCATATCCCCTCTTCCCTCCTCTACCCCTCATATCCCCTCTTCTCTCCCTCTACCCCTCATATCCCCTCTTCTCTCCCTCTACCCCTCATATCCCCTCTCTCCCTCATATCCCTTCTCTCCCTCTACCCTTCATATCCCCTCTTCTCTCCCTCTACCCCTCATATCCCCTCTTCTCTCCCTCTACCCTCATATCCCCTCTTCTCTCCCTCTCTCCCTCATATCCCCTCTTCTCTCCCTCTACCCCTCATATCCCCTCTTCTCTCCTCTCATATCCCCTCTTCTCTCCCTCTACCCTCATATCCCCTCTTCCCTCCCTCTACCCCTCATATCCCCTCTTCTCTCCTTCATACCCCCTCTTCTCTCCCTCTACCCCTCATATCCCCTCTTATCTCCCCTCTACCCCTCATATCCCCTCTTCTCTCCCTCTACCCCTCATATCCCCTCTTCTCTCCCTCTTCCCCTCATATCCCCTCTTCTCTCCCTCTACCCTCTATCCCCTCTTCTCTCCCTCTACCCCTCATCTCTCCCTCTACCCCTCATATCCCCTCTTCTCTCCCTCTACCCCCTCTTCCCCTCTACCCCTCTATCCCCCTCTTCCCCTCTCCCCTCTACCCCTCATATCCCCTCTTCCCTCCTCTACCCCTCATATCCCCTCTTCTCTCCCCTATCTCCCCTCTTCTCCCCTCTACCCCTCATATCCCCTCTTCTCTCCCTCTACCCCTCATATCCCCTCTTCTCTCCCTCTACCCCTCATATCCCCTCTTCTCTCCCTCTACCCCCTCATATCCCCTCTTCTCTCCCTCTACCCCTCATATCCCCTCTTCTCCCCCTCTATCCCCTCTTCTCCTCTACCCCTCATATCCCCTCTTCCCTCCCTCTACCCCTCATATCCCCTCTTCTCTCCCTCTACCCTCATATCCCCTCTCTCATATCCCCTCTTCTCTCCCTCTACCCCTCTATCCCCTCTCTCTCTCCCCTCATATCCCCTCTTCTCCCTCTACCCCTCATATCCCCTCTTCTCTCCCTCATATCCCCTCTTCCCCCCTCTACCCCTCATATCCCCTCTTCTCTCCCTCTCCCCTCATATCCCCTCTTCTCTCCCTCTACCCCTCATATCCCCTCTTCCCTCCCTCTACCCCTCATATCCCCTCTTCTCTCCCTCTACCCCTCATATCCCCTCTTCTCCCCCTCTACCCCTCATATCCCCTCTTCTCTCCCTCATATCCCCTCTTCTCTCCCTCTACCCCTCATATCCCCTCTTCTCTCCCTCTACCCCTCATATCCCCTTCCTCCCTCTACCCCTCATATCCCCTCTTCCCCCTCTACCCCTCATATCCCCTCTTCTCTCCCTCTACCCCTCATATCCCCTCTTCTCTCCCTCTACCCCTCATATCCCCCTCTTCTCCCCTCTACCCCTCATATCCCCTCTTCTCCTCTCCTCATATCCCCTCTACCCCCTCATATCCCCTCTTCTCTCCCTCTACCCCCTCATATCCCCTCTTCTCTCCCTCATATCCCCCTCTCTCCCCTCATATCCCCTCTTCTCTCCCTCTACCCCTCATATCCCCTCTTCTCTCTCCCTCATATCCCCTCTCTCCCCTCTACCCCTCATATCCTTCTTCCCCCTCTACCCCTCATATCCCCTCTTCTCTCCCTCTACCCCTCATATCCCCTCTTCTCTCCCTCTACCCCTCATATCCCTCTTCTCTCCCTCTACCCCCTCATATCCCCTCTTCTCTCCCTCTACCCCTCATATCCCCTTCTCCTCTCCCCCTCTATCCCCTCTTCTCTCCCCTACCCCTCATATCCCCTCTTCTCTCCCTCTACCCTCATATCCCCCTCTTCTCTCCCCTCATATCCCCTCTTCCCCCCTCTACCCCTCATATCCTCTCTTCCTCCCCTCTACCCCTCATATCCCCCCCTCTCCCTCATATCCCCTCTTCCCCTCTACCCCTCATATCCCCTCTTCTCTCCCTCTACCCCCTCATATCCCTCTCTCCCCTCTACCCCTCATATCCCCTCTTCTCTCCCTCTACCCCTCATATCCCCTCTTCCCCTCTCCCTCTTCCCTCATATCCCCTCTCCTCTACCCTCCTCATATCCTCTCTTCCCCCTCTACCCCTCATATCCCCTCTTCTCTTCCTCTACCCTCATATCCCCTCTTCCCCCCTCTACCCCTTATATCCTCTCTTCCCCCTCTACCCCTCATTACAACCACTCATTAGGGGAGTGACCTAATCCTCAGAACAGAGAGCAGGAGGTGACCCTCTCAAAAGCTCTCACACACAAACTCCCACAGGTCAAACCAGTGGGGGTTTGACACTGTTAATGGACTAAGCTAGGGACTGGCAGGGGACTGGCAGGGGACTGGCAGGGGACTGGCAGGGGACTTCCCAGAGATGTGCAGCTGAGGGGTTTGTGTGTTTGTGAGTATGCGTGTCACATGTCACTGACCCGTGTGTTGTTCCTCTCAGCCTTGAGCTCAGCGATCTCCTCCTCTCTCTCCATCAAATGCTCCCGACACACATTCACCTCCTTGGTCAGCGCAGCAAACTCCTGCACAACATCACAGAAACACAACGTTAGAACGGCAGGTTCAATCAAATCAAAGTGCTTTACACATACCCCCTTTTAAGACTTTCATAAAGTTTGAACTGTTGTTATGGAAAATCTTCTCACCGCTTAACAGAGTAACAAGCTGCATCTGAATTGGCACCCTATTCCCTATATAGTGCACTACTTTTGACCAGGGCCCATAGGCTGCACACATTCATAATACGTTTCCATGTTGGTAAACAGGTAGGGAAACTACACACTTCCTGACAGTCAACAGGTAGGGGAACGCACACTTCCTGACAGTCAACAGGTAGGGAAACGACACACTTCCTGACAGTCAACAGGTAGGGAAACTACACACTTCCTGACAGTCAACAGGTAGGGGAACGACACACTTCCTGACAGTCAACAGGTAGGGAAACGACACACTTCCTGACAGTCAACAGGTAGGGGAACGACACACTTCCTGACAGTCAACAGGTAGGGGAACGACACACTTCCTGACAGTCAACAGGTAGGGAACGACACACTTCCTGACAGTCAACAGGTAGAGGAACGACACACTTCCTGACAGTCAACAGGTAGGGGAACTACACACTTCCTGACAGTCAACAGGTAGGGGAACGACACACTTCCTGACAGTCAACAGGTAGGGGAACTACACACTTCCTGACAGTCAACAGGTAGGGGAACTACACACTTCCTGAAAGACACCTTTTAAGCAGCAAATAAAACATTTAAGCCGTATGTTTGTGTGAATTTAATAGAAAACACAATTTAAAGATTGAAAGAGTAAACAAAATAAAGTGGTATCGTAACAATCTCCAATCTGACTGAAAAATACAACTGGGGTTTCAGAGTACTTTCTGTCACTAAGATTTCACACCTTTATCTATTGTCTTTTCAGAGACGTTGAGCTCTCCATCTCAGAGGACCAGATGGACACAACCACAGTAGGAGCAGCACACACTGACTACAACTCACCAGGAGAGGAGGAGAGAGAGGACAAGAGAGGAGAGAGGACAAGAGAGGACAAGAGAGGACAAGAGAGGAGAGAGAGGACAAGAGAGGAGAGAGAGGACAAGAGAGGAGAGAGAGGACAAGAGAGAGAGAGAGGACAAGAGAGGAGAGAGGACAAGAGAGGACAAGAGAGGAGAGAGAGGACAAGAGAGGAGAGAGAGGACAAGAGAGGACAAGAGAGGAGAGAGAGGGGACAAGAGAGGAGAGAGAGGACAAGAGAGGAGAGAGAGGAGAGAGAGGACAAGAGAGGAGAGAGGACAAGAGAGGAGAGAGGACAAGAGAGGACAAGAGAGGAGAGAGAGAGGAAGAGAGGAGAGAGAGGACAAGAGAGGAGAGAGAGGACAAGAGAGGAGAGAGGACAAGAGAGGACAAGAGAGAGGAGAGAGGACAAGAGTGGAGAGAGGACAAGAGAGGAGAGAGAGGACAAGAGAGGAGAGAGAGGACAAGAGAGGACAAGAGAGGAGAGAGAGGACAAGAGAGGAGAGAGAGGACAAGAGAGGAGAGAGAGGACAGAGGACAAGAGAGGAGAGAGGACAAGAGAGGAGAGAGGACAAGAGAGGACAAGAGAGGAGAGAGGACAAGAGAGGACAAGATAGGAGAGAGAGGACAAGAGAGGACAAGAGAGGAGAGAGAGGGGACAAGAGAGGAGAGAGAGGACAAGAGAGGACAAGAGAGGAGAGAGGACAAGAGAGGAGAGAGGACAAGAGAGGACAAGAGAGGAGAGAGAGAGGACAAGAGAGGAGAGAGAGAGACAAGAGAGGAGAGAGAGGACAAGAGAGGAGAGAGAGGACAAGAGAGGAGAGAGAGGACAAGAGAGGAGAGAGAGGACAAGAGAGGAGAGAGAGGACAAGAGAGGAGAGAGAGGACAAGAGAGGAGAGAGAGGACAAGAGAGGAGAGAGAGGACAAGAGAGAGAGAGAGGACAAGAGAGGAGAGAGAGGACAAGGGAGGAAGATGGGGCTAGGCACAATTTCTCTTTGCCTTCATATTCCAAATTCTCCCTCCAGTCTTCCATCCATCCTATTCAATCAACAGCCACAATGCATTAAGGTTACATGCAGTTTCCCAACTAGAGACTCTTCCCCCCTACCACACACATACACAGTCCACTAACCACACATACACAGTCCACTAACCACACATACACAGTCCACTAACCACACATACACAGTCCACTAACCACACACAGTCCACTACCCAGACATACACAGTCCACTAACCACACACACACAGTCCACTAACCACACACACACAGTCCACTAACCACACATACACAGTCCACTAACCACACACACACAGTCCACTAACCACACATACACAGTCCGCTAACCAGACATACACAGTCCACTACCACACACACACACAGTCCACTAACCACACACACACAGTCCACTAACCACACACACACAGTCCGCTAACCAGACATACACAGTCCACTACCACACACACACACACCACCCCCACAAACCCGTCCACTAACCACACATACACAGTCCACTAACCACACACACACAGTCCACTAACCACACACACACAGTCCACTAACCACACATACACAGTCCACTAACCACACACAGTCCACTACCCACACACACACAGTCCACTAACCACACACACACAGTCCACTAACCACACACACACAGTCCGCTAACCACACATACACACAGTCCACTAACCAGACATACACAGTCCACTACCCACACACACACAGTCCACTAACCACACACACACAGTCCACTAACCACACACACACAGTCCACTACCCACACACACACACAGTCCACTAACCACACATACACAGTCCACTAACCACACACAGTCCACTAACCCCCCAGCCCCTTAACAGATTCCATGCATGGTTGGGCCTACAGACTGTACCATCCTGATGTTTGGCCCTGCGGGACAGGCTCCCCGAGTTTACAGGCCTTCTTTGAGCACACACTCACGCAAACACTCACACACTTTTCAGTCACACACACACACACACACTTTTCAGTCACACACACACACACACACTTTTCAGTCACCATCTCCACCGCTTGAGGAAGCTTTTTTTCATTCCCTCTCTTATGTATTGATCTACTTTGGAGACTGGCACCGATTCCACCCTAGAGACCATGGGAGTTTTTGATTGGCCTGACCATGCGTAAGTGCCCGTCCTTTAGCCAATGAGGGAGGAAGTGGGGAAAGGGGTTATTATGTGGGGAGAATGTTGGATTCCTGAATTCCAGAGCAGAGTCTGAGATATAACCAGCCGCCAGAGAGAGAGAGAGGCCCTGCCCTGTCTTGCTACTTTAGCACAGCCTGCCCTGTCTTGCTACTTTAGCACAGCCTGCCCTGTCTGGCTACTTTAGCACAGCCTGCCCTGTCTGGCTACTTTAGCACAGCCTGCCCTGTCTGGCTACTTTAGTACAGCCTGCCCTGTCTGTCTGGCTACTTTAGCACAGCCTGTCCTGTCTGGCTACTTTAGCACAGCTTGCCCTGTCTGGCTACTTTAGCACAGCCTGCCCTGTCTTGCTACTTTAGCACAGCCTGCCCTGTCTGGCTACTTTAGCACAGCCTGCCCTGTCTGTCTGGCTACTTTAGTACAGCCTGCCCTGTCTGTCTGGCTACTTTAGCACAGCCTGCCCTGTCTGGCTACTTTAGTACAGCCTGCCCTGTCTGTCTGGCTACTTTAGCACAGCCTGCCCTGTCTGGCTACTTTAGTACAGCCTGCCCTGTCTGTCTGGCTACTTTAGCACAGCCTGTCCTGTCTGGCTACTTTAGCACAGCTTGCCCTGTCTGGCTACTTTAGCACAGCCTGCCCTGTCTGGCTACTTTTAGCACAGCCTGCCCTGTCTGTCTGGCTACTTTAGCACAGCCTGCCCTGTCTGCCACCTTCTGGCTACTTTAGCACAGCCTGCCCTGTCTGGCTACTTTAGTACAGCCTGCCCTGTCTGTCTGGCTACTTTAGCACAGCCTGCCCTGTCTGGCTACTTTAGCACAGCTTGCCCTGTCTACTCTCTCTCTCTCCTTTCCTTCCATCTACCCACGCTCTCAATCTGGCTCTCCCTTAGTCTCTCCTCATCATCGTCCGTGTCTGAAGTCTGTCTTGCCTACTACTAACCAAAACTGCATACTGTGTACTAATCGTACTACACACTATTTAGAACCTACCGTTTAGTAGAAATGTATGCAGCTGTGTACTAATCACACTATTTAGAACCTACTGTTTAGTAGAAATGTATGCAGTTAGCAACAAATATTAACATACTAGGCTCGCCCATACTGAGAATAAGTGTTGGGGTTAGTTACTTAGAAACTAATTTATTACATATTACTCGGTACATTTAACAAAAGTAATCGCAAAACTTTTCAATATTACTTTGGAAAGTAATGCGTTTTATTACCTTGCGTTATTTTCATGGAAAATAATTAGCGAAACCTTTTTGCCTGTCAGAGGGAGCCGCAGGTGTTCTGCCAAAGATAGGTTGCTTAGTAACTCAGGTTTGCCTGTCGGAGGGAGCCGCGGGTGTTCTGCCAAAGATAGGTTGCTTAGTAACTCAGGTTTGCCTGTCGGAGGGAGCCGGGTGTTCTGCCAAAGATAGGTTGCTTAGTAACTCAGGTTTGCCTGTCGGAGGGAGCCGCGGGTGTTCTGCCAAAGATAGGTTGCTCCCCTGCTGATTTTGTATGGTAGGTTTATTTGAACAGTGAGAGACAGAATAACAACAAAAAAATCCAGAAAAACGCATGTCAAAAATGTTATAAATTGATTTGCATTTTAATGAGGGAAATAAGTATTTTACCCCTCTGCAAAACATGACTTAGTACTTGGTGGCAAAACCCTTGTTGGCAATCACAGAGGTCAGACGGTTCTTGTAGTTGGCCACCAGGTTTGCACACATCTCAGGAGGGATTTTGTCCCACTCCTCTTTGCAGATCTTCTCCAAGTCATTAAGGTTTCGAGCCTGACGTTTGGCAACTCGAACCTTCAGCTCCCTCCACAGATTTTCTATGGGATTAAGGTCTAGAGACTGGCTAGGCCACTCCAGGACCTTAATGTGCTTCTTCTTGAGCCACTCCTTTGTTGCCTTGGCCGTGTGTTTTGGGTCATTGTCATGCTGGAATACTCATCCACGACCCATTTTCAATGCCCTGGCTGAGGGAAGGAGGTTCTCACCCAAGATTTGACGGTACATGGCCCCGTCCATTGTCCCTTTGATGCGGTGAAGTTGTCCTGTCCCCTTAGCAGAAAAACACCCCCAAAGCATAATGTTTCCACCTCCATGTTTGACGGTGGGGATGGTGTTCTTGGGGTCATAGGCAGCATTCCTCCTCCTCCTCCAAACACGGCGAGTTGAGTTGATGCCAAAGAGCTCGATTCTGGTCTCATCTGACAACAACACTTTCACCCAGTTCTCCTCTGAATCATTCAGATGTTCATTGGCAAACTTCAGATGGGCCTGTGTGTTACCAAATGTTTTCTTGGTGACTATGGTCCCAGCTGCCTTGACAAGATTGACAAGATCCTCCCGTGTAGTTCTGGGCTGATTCCTCACCGTTCTCATGATCATTGCAACTCCACGAGGTGAGATTTTGCATGGAGCCCCAGGCCGAGGGAGATTGACAGTGCTTTTGTGTTTTTTTCCATTTGCGAATAATCACACCAACTGTTGTCACCTTCTCACCAAGCTGCTTGGCGATGGTCTTGTAGCCCATTCCAGCCTTGTGTAGGTCTACAATCTTGTCCCTGACATCCTTGGAGAGCTCTTTGGTCTTGGCCATGGTGGAGAGTTTGGAATCTGATTGATTGATTGCTTCTGGGGACAGGTGTCTTTTAAACGGTAACAAGCTGAGATTAGGAGCACTCCCTTTAAGAGTGTGCTCCTAATCTCAGCTCAGTTACCTGTATAAAAAGACACCTGGGAGCCAGAAATCATTCTGATTGAGAGGGGGTCAAATACTTATTTCCCTCATTAAAATGCAAATCAATTTATAACATTTTTGACATGCGTTTTTCTGGATTATTTTGTAGTTATTCTGTCTCTCTTTTTGTAGTTATTCTGTCTGCTAAATGACTAAAATGTACAGATTTCCTAGCTTTTCATTCAAAATCTCTCTCTCAAGCCACCAGTTCTGGTTACATTACGTGTTACTTCTGTTAACCCCATCACTGCTAAGAAATGTGTCATCAAACGTGCAACTTCCTTGTTCCATTAGTTCATTTTGCAACAGAGCCTCCCCTTCTCTTATTATCAGCTGATTATCAGTTGTCGTCAAACACGTGGGTCTCGAAACAAGATTCCCTTGCTCAATAGCGCGCAGCAAATCATACTAGATGAAAAGACAAATTGAGTACGAAATCCTGGCATAAAAAAAAAAAAAAAAAAACACTACATTTTCAAAATTTCACATACTATGCAGATTTTTTTTTTTCTTCCAATCTCTGTGTGTTGCTTTCTTTTACTGCTCTGTGGTGCCCCTGTGGTGCCCCTTGTGTGTCAGTTGTCAAAAGTGGTCTCTCTCCTCTTCGTACTAAAGACATGTGACCAAACTGGACACCAAGGCAAGCTCTCTTTTCTACATCACCAAAGGCAAAAAGCTTTGGTCAGACATGCTTTAATGTTCAGCACACCGGTGGATCTAGGCTAAGGCCCTGTGGTAACGGCCTAATGTGGGCTGAACTGATAAGCAGCATGTCTGTTTTCCTAAGCAGCGTGTCTGTCTGCCCAACGTCCATCCATCACTGCAGCACTAAGAGGCCTGAGCGCAGAGCGTGACAACAGCACAGCTGAATGCACCTTTTCATTTCTGGCCTAGCGCCGGGGGAAGAGAGAATATCAGTGAAGATTCTCTTTCTTACGCCTGTCAGCACGGCTTCCTAGAATATGATGAGAGCGTGTGTGTGGTGTGTGTGTGAGGGAAAGAGTGGGAGAACCTATCTGCCCCGAGTGTGTGTGTGTGTGTGTGTGGTGTGTGCATGTCTTTGTGTAGGGTGGCTCTGCCTGCCTGCATATCCTAACTCCCCCTGAGACACCCTCGGAGAGTGGGGGTCACGGCCAGAGTCTACCATTATCAACGGAGACCCTGGAGCCATTAGGATGAAGTGCCTTGCACATCAACTGACTGGGGATTCGAACTAGCGACCTTTCGATTACTTGCCAAGTGCTCTATACCAATATGACAGCTCCCTCCCTTATTCCAGTATGACAGCTCCCTCCCTCCCTCCCTCCAGTATGACAGAGAGAGTAACACTTCAGAGAGCGATCACAAGGACATGAGTGAAAACAGAACAGTCCCCTTAGCAGGCCCGTGTAAACCCAAACAGAACAGTCCCCTTAGCAGGCCTGTGTAAACCCAAACAGAACAGTCCCCTTAGCAGGCCCGTGTAAACCCAAACAGAACAGTCCCCTTAGCAGGCCTGTGTAAACCCAAACAGAACAGTCCCCTTAGCGGGCCTGTGTAAACCCAAACAGAACAGGCTCCTTAGCGGGCCTGTGTAAACCCAAACAGAACAGTCCCCTTAGCGGGCCTGTGTAAACCCAAACAGAACAGTCCCCTTAGCAGGCCTGTGTAAACCCAAACAGAACAGTCCCCTTAGCAGGCCTGTGTAAACCCAAACAGAACAGTCCCCTTAGCAGGCCTGTGTAAACCCAAACAGAACAGTCCCCTTAGCAGGCCTGTGTAAACCCAAACAGAACAGTCCCCTTAGCAGGCCTGTGTAAACCCAAACAGAACAGTCCCCTTAGCAGGCCTGTGTAAACCCAAACAGAACAGTCCCCTTAGCAGGCCTGTGTAAACCCAAACAGTGTAGACCGTAGAGTCATGGAAAACACACACCGCCATATTGGTCCGTGTCTGATGCGTCAGCCAGAGACAGGTGGCGTGGCACAGCCTTGTTTGTTTAAACACACGCAGGTAAACTCACTTTACATCACTTAGATGTTTACACCCCAACAACAACCTATGACTCACACTGACTGACTGACTGGGAGGAGGGAAGAAAGAGAGCGAGAGAGAAATACAAGAAATATATATTTATTGTCACATACACCAGATAGGTGCAGTGAAACCTGTTTTACAGGGTTGTTTTAAATCTGAAATCTTTATTCTTGCCAATTCACCCTCTGAACGGCACACATACACAATCCATGACTCAGGATTTAAAAATCCTTCTCTAACATGTCTCCTCCCCTTCATCTACACTGAAGTGGATTTAACAGGTGACATCAATAAGGGATCATGTCTTTCATCTGGATTCACCTGGTCCGTCTATGGCATGGAAAGAGCAGGTGTTCCTAATGCTTTCGTACACTCCGTGAGAGAGAGAGAGAGTAGCTACCGAATGTCATTTTTGATAAGTTTGCACATTGTGCAAATAGACAAACTTTTGACGCATGCTTGTCTGAAGGAAGAACAGTACTGGCTCTGGAGTAGCGTGTACACACACACACACACACACACACGCACACACACACACACACACACACACACACACACAACCCCTTCTCTATTAAATATGTAGAGCGGAGCGCGTGCATACATCCATTTGAATGAATGGGAGTATCCTCTCGCCCTCTCCGTCTCTGTGTCCGCTGTGCAGATGTACGGTCGGTAACAGAGAGGGGTATGAGGTTACCGCTGGTCGTCTCGTCTGTCAGCTGGTGAGCCCTCTACCAAGGGTTCATGGCACAAATGGGTGAGTCACATTGGTTGAACTGGAATTGCTAGGGGGGCTGGGCCCACGTGGGGGAAAATGTAAGGGAAAATGGCGCAGCAAAGCTTCCAGAAAGACAGTCGCTTTCAAACGAGGGATTTCATGGCTAATGGAGGTGAGACAGTAATTCTGCATGTACTACACACATTGACACATCCAGCCCAAAGCGGGAGATTCAAAAAATACTTAGTAGTCGCCAAAGTTCCGGAGCATGTCTTTAACGAACACTTAGGATGGTAGGGCACTTTTGTAAAACAAGTGCACATATAGAATACAATGTAATGCCAATGGTTTTGATAGCATGCTCCCAACTGCACTCTGCAATCTGAAGCCAATGAACCGTTTCCCCTAAACCACACAACTCCGGGCATTTGCGAGCCAAAGTACCCCAGACAATGGGGCTTCCGGATTTGGGAACACTAGGGCACTTGAGAAGTGCACATTGTAAGAGCGAGGGCACTTGGCTGAAGAGTGTGTTGAGCTGGAGCGTGGCCTATGTCATGTAGCATCTCCTTACTCTGCTATTTACTCTGCTGTTCCATCTGGTAAGAGGCTGCAGCAGCACTGGTCTGGCAGCCTCTACTCTGCTCTCTCTTACTCTGCTCTCTCTCACTCTACTCTCTCCCTCCCTCTCTCAGAGTCACTCAGATTTACATTTACATTACATTTTACATTTTAGTCATTTAGCAGACGCTCTTATCCAGAGCGACTTACAGTTAGTGAGTGCATAATTATTTTATTTTTTTTCATACCCCCCGTGGGAATCAAACCCACAACCCTGGCGTTGCAAACGCCATGCTCTACATCCCTGCCGGCCATTCCCTCCCCTACCCTAGACGACGCTGGGCCAATTATGCGCCGCCCCATGGGTCTCCCGGTCGCGGCCGGCTACCACAGAGCCTGGATTCGAACTGGGATCTCTAGTGGCACAGCTAGCACTGCGATGCAGTGCCTTAGACCACTGCGCCACTCTCTCAGTTTCTCTCCCTCTATCCAAGTCTCTCCAATCTCAGTTTCACTCCTTCAATGTTTTTGTACTTAGCCAGAGTCTGGCATCCTGGGAGATGAGGAGAACATTGGTGGAGCAACTCCCTGTATGTACAATGCCCAGGCAGGGTTGTATTTTCATACGTTGTGTCTATTTGTGGAATAGTGGGTTTAAGGTGGACTGGAACTAATTCTACACGCCATTCCACAGCCCTGTTTGTAAGAGGTGATCTAGATCAGTGGTTCTCAAACCTCTCCTCAGGAACCCCCAGCCGTTACATGTCAATTGTAGCTCAGTTGGATTCCCACGGGGGCCAGTATGAAAAATGTATGCACTCACTAACTGTAAGTCACTCTGGATAAGAGCATCTGCTAAAATGACTAAAATGTAATTGTGAAACGCCTGGGGGTTCCCCGAGGAGAGGTTTGAGAACCACTGATCTAGCCCTTTAAGTATTATAGCTACAGCGATGTGATGCCTGGGCTAGACGGCTCCACTGCTTCAAGGGGCCTTGAGGCCACCACACTGTGCACTGTGGTAAGCCACTCTCGGGTTAAGGAGCTTTACATCAGCCAACACACACACACACACACACTTACTTAATTAATTAGTGGAAAGAAACAAAGTGCAAACAGAGATGGGCCCAGGCTGTGAGTTGAAGTTCTGACGTGTCTCAGAAAAAAAAGCCTGTCGTTTCAGCTACAGAGCGCTATGTTTCAGCTACAGAGAGCTACGTTTCAGCTACAGAGAGCTACGTTTCAGCTACAGAGAGCTATGTTTCAGCTACAGAGAGCTACGTTTCAGCTACAGAGAGCTACGTTTCAGCTACAGAGAGCTACGTTTCAGCTACAGAGAGCTACGTTTCAGCTACAGAGAGCTACGTTTCAGCTACAGAGAGCTACGTTTCAGCTACAGAGAGCTACGTTTCGCTACAGAGGCTACGTTTCAGAGGAGAGGAGTCTCGTTCAACCCATTGCTAAACCCCCATACTAGTCCTTGACTCAGTCCAGTTCGAAACGGTGGATTATCTATCTGGAGGGCAAGGGCCCACTCTAATTTCCACTGATCAGAGCCCATCTGATATCAGAGATTAGCAGAGACCCCAAATCCTTAATCTGGGTTAGGGCAGGGAGGGAGGGCTGCCTAAAGGACACTACTGCTGCCTCATAGGCCTGTGTGATAGAGATGCTTTGTGCTAGGCAGGCAGCAAACAGTGCATTGCAGTAATGTGCAATGTTGACAGAGAGCCTGTGGACTGAGTCAGGAGCAAACATGCCAGTCTCACAGAGTCACAGGGTCCTAAAGGGGACCTGACCCAACCTGCCAAACGGGACCTGACCCAACCTGCCAAACGGGACCTGACCCAACCTGCCAAACGGGACCTGACCCAACCTGCCAAACGGGACCTGACCCAACCTGCCAAATGGGACCTGACCCAACCTGCCAAACGGGACCAGACCCAACCTGCCAAACGGGACCAGACCCAACCTGCCAAACGGGACCAGACCCAACCTGCCAAACGGGACCAGACCCAACCTGCCAGACCGGACCAGACCGTGACCACGAGTGGCCAAACCCAGAGTGGGAGGGACAAATAAGGAAACCGGTGCCAGGCACTGGGTCTCAAAGTCCATGCAGGGAAATTCAGTCTCAAACTTTCAGTCACAGATTTCCAAAACATAAGACTACACAACCATATACAAAACTCACGTCAGGAACTTTGGGTAGATTTTTTGGGGGTACTGTACACGCCCCTCTCAGGGTCCCCTCACGGGCTAGAAGAGCTATCGGTCACCCTGGCTACGCTCCACCAACTCCATACTTCCACCAGTGAAGGGGAAAAAAGGACTGAGTTTTCCCCTTGTCACATTTTCCATGGAACACCGAGTGAGGCTGGATTTATTCACACCAATCAATAGAATACTGCAACATCTCTCTCACTCCTAAACAACTTAAGAAACTCTACAAGATGCTAAAACAAGATGCTGTGGAACATAATAACCCTAAAAGGGACTTTGAAGAGTGGAAAGGAAAGCGAAAAAGGGAGAGAGAAAGAATGTGGGAAGAAAAAAAACGAGTTAGGCAGCGGCACACAAGGAGAAAAATTGAGATATTTTATAGAAGCACTCTAAAACAATACGCCATGGAAACAAATCACATTTGGAGTTGAGTGAGGCAAAGGAGTAGGGGAGGGAAAGAGGGAGAGAAAAGAGGTGGCGAGGGAGAAAAAGGATGGAAGAGTTAAAGGACACAGAGCAAGAGAGACGGGAAGAGAGAGACAATGAGCTATGAAACGACTCACTGCTCTCTGTTTGGTATGGGAATATGGGACTTTACTAAATCTCCATCTTTTAATAAGAGCTTTACTACAGTACTCTACTGGCCCACATCACAAGACCAGTAAGCTGTCCCTGCCTGTCTCTGGCCTCATCACGTGAAGAGGGCTCCTGCTTTCCCTACCCACACAAAGCAGCCACAGTGCCGAAACGTCATTCAGACCTCACCGCCTTCAGTCAGACCTCACCGCCTTCAGTCAGACCTCACCGCCTTCAGTCAGACCTCACCGCCTTCAGTCAGACCTCACCGCCTTCAGTCAGACCTCACCGCCTTCAGTCAGACCTCACCGCCTTCAGTCAGACCTCACCGCCGCCTTCATCGGTCTGTTTCTCTCTCCGTCTGATCATTTATCTTTCTCGTTTTCTTTCTTCATCTTGTCTGTTACCCCTCTTTCTTTCATTCTCCCTGGCTGTCTGTTTCCCCCCCTCTCTCTCCCCCTGGCTGTCTGTTTCCCCCTCTCTCTCCCCCTGGCTGTCTGTTCCCCCTCTCTCTCCCTGGCTGTCTGTTTCCCCCTCTCTCTCTCCCCTGGCCGTCTGTTTCCCCCTCTCTCCCCCTGGCCGTCTGTTTCCCCTCTCTCTCCCCCTGGCTGTCTGTTTCCCCTCTCTCTCCCTGGCTGTCTGTTTCCCCTCTCTCTCCCCCTGGCCGTCTGTTTCCCCCTCTCTCTCCCCCTGGCTGTCTGTTTCCCCCTCTCTCTCCCCCTGGCTGTCTGTTTCCCCCTCTCTCTCCCCCTGGCTGTCTGTTTCCCCCTCTCTCTCCCCCTGGCTGTCTGTTTCCCCCTCTCTCTCCCCCTGGCTGTCTGTTTCCCCCTCTCTCTCCCCCTGGCTGTCTGTTTCCCCCTCTCTCTCCCCCTGGCTGTCTGTTTCCCCCTCTCTCTCCCCCTGGCTGTCTGTTTCCCCCTCTCTCTCCCTGGGTCTCCGTTTCCCTCTCTCCCCCTGGCTGTCTGTTTCCCCCTCTCTCTCCCCCTGGCTGTCTGTTTCCCCCTCTCTCTCCCCCCTGGCTGTCTGTTTCCCCCTCTCTCTCCCCCTGGCTGTCTGTTTCCCCCTCTCTCTCCCCCTGGCTGTCTGTTTCCCCTCTCTCTCCCTGGGTCTCCGTTTCCCTCTCTCCCCCTGGCTGTCTGTTTCCCCTCTCTCTCCCTGGGTCTCCGTTTCCCTCTCTCCCCCTGGCTGTCTGTTTCCCCCTCTCTCTCCTGGGTCTCCGTTTCCCTCTCTCCCCCCTGGCTGTCTGTTTCCCCCTCTCTCTCCCCTGGGTGTCTGTTTCCCCCTCTCTCCCCCTGGGTGTCTGTTTCCCCCCTCTCTCCCCCTGGGTGTCTGTTTCCCCCTCTCTCTCTCCCCCTGGGTGTCTGTTTCCCCCTCTCTCTCCCCCTGGCTGTCTGTTTCCCCCTCTCTCTCCCCCTGGCTGTCTGTTTCCCCCTCTCTCTCCCCCTGGCTGTCTGTTTCCCCCTCTCTCTCCCCCTGGCTGTCTGTTCCCCCCCTCTCTCCCCCTGGCTGTCTGTTTCCCCTCCCTCTCCCCTGGCTGTCTGTTTCCCCTCTCTCTCCCCCTGGCTGTCTGTTTCCCCTCTCCTTCCCCCTGGCTGTCTGTTCCCCCTCTCTCTCCCCCTGGGTGTCTGTTTCCCCCTCTCTCTCCCCCTGGCTGTCTGTTTCCCCCTCTCCTTCCCCCTGGCTGTCTGTTTCCCCCTCTCCTTCCCCCTGGCTGTCTGTTCCCCCTCTCTCTCCCCCTGGCTGTCTGTTTCCCCCTCTCTCTCCCCCTGGCTGTCTGTTTCCCCCTCTCTCTCCCCCTGGCTGTCTGTTTCCCCTCTCTCTCTCCCTGGCTGTCTGTTTCCCCTCTCCTTCCCCCTGGCTGTCTGTTCCCCTCTCTCTCCCCCTGGCTGTCTGTTTCCCCCTTCTCTCTCCCTGGCTGTCTGTTTCCCCCTCTCCTTCCCCCTGGCTGTCTGTTCCCCCTCTCTCTCCCCCCTGGCTGTCTGTTTCCCCCCTCTCTCCCCCTGGCTGTCTGTTTCCCCCCTCTCTCCCTGGCTGTCTGTTTCCCCCTCTCCTTCCCCCTGGCTGTCTGTTCCCCCTCTCTCTCCCCCTGGCTGTCTGTTTCCCCCTCTCTCCCCCTGGCTGTCTGTTTCCCCCTCTCTCTCCCCCTGGCTGTCTGTTTCCCCCTCTCTCTCCCCCTGGCTGTCTGTTTCCCCTCTCCTTCCCCCTGGGTGTCTGTTTCCCCCTCTCTCCCTGGCTGTCTGTTTCCCCCTCTCTCCCCCTGGCTGTCTGTTTCCCCCCCTCTCTCCCCCTGGCTGTCTGTTTCCCCCTCTCTCTCCCCCTGGCTGTCTGTTTCCCCCTCTCTCTCCCCCTGGCTGTCTGTTTCCCCCCTCTCTCTCCCCCTGGCTGTCTGTTTCCCCCCCTCTCTCCCCCTGGGTGTCTGTTTCCCCCTCTCTCTCCCCCTGGGTGTCTGTTTCCCCCTCTCTCTCCCTGGGTGTCCATTTCCCCTCACTCTCCCTGGGTGTCCATTTCCCCCTCACTCTCCCTGGGTGTCCGTTTCCCCTCTCTCTCCTGGGTGTCTGTTTCCCCTCTCTCCCTGGCTGTCTGTTTCCCCTCTCTCTCCCTGGGTGTCTGTTTCCCCCTCTCCTTCCCCCTGGCTGTCTGTTTCCCCTCTCTCTCCCTGGCTGTCTGTTTCCCCTCTCTCTCCCTGGGTGTCTGTTTCCCCTCTCTCTCCCTGGCTGTCTGTTTCCCCTCTCTCTCCCTGGGTGTCCGTTTCCCTCACTCTCCCGCAGATTCTCTCTCTCTCTTTCAGAACCAGACACTATCACTCTTCCTCTAAACTGAAGTCACAAAAGCGACAGCCTGGGGCAACTCTTCTTCCTTCCGCTCTCTCCATCTCTGTACTTGAGTGGTGGTACACCATCCAGCAGAGCACCGCCTTTCTCCCCCCCCCCCCCATACTCCATCCTCTCTTTAAACTTCTGTCTCCTCCTCCCTTGTGTAGAGCCATAGAAACACCAGCAGGCCTCAACAGATTTCATTCACCACACACACACACACACACACAGAGACAGAGAGACAGAGAGACAGAGAGCGTGAGAGTTCACCGAAAAAGAAAGTTCCCCACTTCAACAAAACCACACTGTGCCTCAGATGGTACTGACCGCAACACGGCACAATCAGCCCAATTCCACCATATGGGGCATAACATTAGACTAAAACTGCTGGGGCTGAACACAACAGAACCACGGTGTCAGCAGTCTAAAACAGAAGGGATCAAAAATATATATTAATTTTTTTTTTTTTTTCGTGTGACTGAGTGTGTGTGGTCGTGTGAATGAATGGGCCATCCAGGTCAATGAGGTGAAACAGAACGGCAGTTGTAAATAAACTGGCAGAAATTACACACATCCACAAAGGGGAGAAGACAGTGAAGGGGAGAAGACAGTGAAGGGGAGAAGACAGTGAAGGGGAGAAGACAGTGAAGGGAGAAGACAGTGAAGGGAGAAGACAGTGAAGGGAGAGAAGACAGTGAAGGGGAGAAGACAGTGAAGGGGAGAAGACAGTGAAGGGGGAGAAGACAGTGAAGGGGAGAAGACAGTGAAGGGGAGAAGACAGTGAAGGGGAGAAGACAGTGAAGGGGAGAAGACAGTGAAGGGGAGAAGACAGTGAAGGGAGAAGACAGTGAAGGGAGAAGACAGTGAAGGGGAGAAGACAGTGAAGGGAGAAGACAGTGAAGGGGAGAAGACAGTGAAGGGGAGAAGACAGTGAAGGGAAAGACAGTGAAGGGGAGAAGACAGTGAAGGGGAGAAGACAGTGAAGGGGAGAAGACAGTGAAGGGAGAAGACAGTGAAGGGGAGAAGACAGTGAAGGGGAGAAGACAGTGAAGGGAGAAGACAGTGAAGGGGAGAAGACAGTGAAGGGAGAAGACAGTGAAGGGGAGAAGACAGTGAAGGGGAGAAGACAGTGAAGGGGAGAAGACAGTGAAGGGGAGAAGACAGTGAAGGGAGAAGACAGTGAAGGGAGAAGACAGTGAAGGGAGAAGACAGTGAAGGAGAAGACAGTGAAGGGGGGAAGACAGTGAAGGGAGGACGTGAAGGGGGGTAGACATGGAAGGGGGGGAGAGACAGTGAAGGGAGAGAGACAGTGAAGGAGGGAGGCAGTGGGGGGGAGAAGACAGTGAAGGGGAGAAGACAGGAAGGGGAGAAGACAGTGAAGGGGAGAAGACAGTGAAGGGAGAAGACAGTGAAGGGGAGAAGACAGTGAAGGGAGAAGACAGTGAAGGGAGAAGACAGTGAAGGGGAGAAGGCAGTGAAGGGAGAAGACAGTGAAGGGAGAAGACAGTGAAGGGGAGAAGACAGTGAAGGGAGAAGACAGTGAAGGGGAGAAGACAGTGAAGGGGAGAAGACAGTGAAGGGGAGAAGACAGTGAAGGGAGAAGACAGTGAAGGGAGAAGACAGTGAAGGGGAGAAGGCAGTGAAGGGAGAAGACAGTGAAGGGAGAAGACAGTGAAGGGGAGAAGACAGTGAAGGGAGAAGACAGTGAAGGGGAGAAGACAGTGAAGGGGAGAAGACAGTGAAGGGGAGAAGACAGTGAAGGGGAGAAGACAGTGAAGGGAGAAGACAGTGAAGGGAGAAGACAGTGAAGGGAGAAGACAGTGAAGGGGAGAAGACAGTGAAGGGAGAAGACAGTGAAGGGGAGAAGGCAGTGAAGGGGAGAAGACAGTGAAGGGAGAAGACAGTGAAGGGAGGATATATCTTGAGAGCAGTGTGCTGCCTGCTGTGTCTGACTGGGACAACGTGAGGAGAACAGGTCAAATACACCCTGGTCAAAGAGGGGGGAGACATACCAGTTACCACACCCACACCCACACCCACACCCACACACACACACACACACACACACACACACACACACACACACACACACACACACACACACACACACACACACACACACACACACACACACACACACACACACACACACACACACACACACACACACACACACACACACACACACACACACACACACACACACACACACACACACACACACACACACACACACACACACACACACACACACACACACACACTATACAACATAGAGCTCCATACTAGTGAGCACATTATGCACAGTAACACATCTGAAAGCACATCCCTCACACATGCAGACTACCTAGTGTGGCACCACCACACAGCAGTACAGTTCACTACTGACTGACTGGGGTGGCAGTACAGTTCACTACTGACTGACTGGGTTGACAGTACAGTTCACTACTGACTGACTGGGTTGGCAGTACAGTTCACTACTGACTGACTGGGGTGGCAGTACAGTTCACTACTGACTGACTGGGGTGGCAGTACAGTTCACTACTGACTGACTGGGGTTGGCAGTACAGTTCACTACTGACTGACTGGGGTGGCAGTACAGTTCACTACTGACTGACTGGGGTGGCAGTACAGTTCACTACTGACTGACTGGGGTGGCAGTACAGTTCACTACTGACTGACTGGGGTTGGCAGTACAGTTCACTACTGACTGACTGGGGTGGCAGTACAGTTCACTACTGACTGACTGGGTTGGCAGTACAGTTCACTACTGACTGACTGGGTTGGCAGTACAGTTCACTACTGACTGACTGGGTTGGCAGTACAGTTCACTACTGACTGACTGGGTTGGCAGTACAGTTCACTACTGACTGACTGGGTTGGCAGTACAGTTCACTACTGACTGACTGGGTTGGCAGTACAGTTCACTACTGACTGACTGGGGTGGCAGTACAGTTCACTACTGACTGACTGGGGTGGCAGTACAGTTCACTACTGACTGACTGGGTTGGCAGTACAGTTCACTACTGACTGACTGGGTTGGCAGTACAGTTCACTACTGACTGACTGGGTTGGCAGTACAGTTCACTACTGACTGACTGGGTTGGCAGTACAGTTCACTACTGACTGACTGGGGTGGCAGTACAGTTCACTACTGACTGACTGGGTTGGCAGTACAGTTCACTACTGACTGACTGGGTTGGCAGTACAGTTCACTACTGACTGACTGGGTTGGCAGTACAGTTCACTACTGACTGACTGGGTTGGCAGTACAGTTCACTACTGACTGACTGGGTTGGCAGTACAGTTCACTACTGACTGACTGGGTTGGCAGTACAGTTCACTACTGACTGACTGGGTTGGCAGTACAGTTCACTACTGACTGACTGGGTTGGCAGTACAGTTCACTACTGACTGACTGGGTTGACAGTACAGTTCACTACTGACTGGCTGGGTTGGCAGTACAGTTCACTACTGTGACTGGGTTGACAGTACAGTTCACTACTGACTGACTGACTGGGTTGACAGTACAGTTCACTACTGACTGACTGACTGGGTTGACAGTACAGTTCACTACTGACTGACTGACTGGGTTGACAGTACAGTTCACTACTGACTGACTGACTGGGTTGACAGTACAGTTAATTACTAACTGACAGGGTTGACAGTGAAGTTCACTACTAACTGACTGGGTTGACAGTACAGTTAATTACTAACTGACAGGGTTAAGGGGCTGTGGATGTGTGAGCATGCTGCCCTGGAATGTTTGTGCATTCCACAAGAGGTGCACACTATGGGGGTGGGGGAAAGGGGGAGATCTGAGGGATAGGTGCACTCTATGGGGGTGGGGGAAAGGGGGAGATCTGAGGGAGAGGTGCACTCTATGGGGGTGGGGGAAAGCGGGAGATCTGAGGGAGAGGTGCACTCTATGGAGGTGGGGGAAAGGGGGAGATCTGAGGGAGAGGTGCACTCTATGGGGGTGGGGGAAAGTGGGAGATCTGAGGGAGAGGTGCGTCCCTATTAGCAAGCAGGCTGATAACTTCCAGGTAAAACCACTCCCCACCCACCCAGTGATTCCCAAGACCAGACAGAGAGAGGTCCTTCTCAAAGTCTGCCTCCAGAACCAGTCTGTTTGTCTCTCTACACAGTGCATTGGAGGCACCTGTAATTAGTGCATGTATGGCCTGTTACCCCGGATTACCGTGAGTTAGATAGGTTAGCACCGCAGCAATGTCAATCTGAGGGACAGAGACTACCATCCTGTCTCTCTCACACACACACACGTCACCAGAGTCCCCCCTTTGTAAGTCAGTTATGCAGCCACTGAGTCCGGCCAAATGAAACAGCAACCCCAGGTTCCAACCCCCCCTCCACCCCATTCCATTAGCAAAAGAACTGCATCTCTTTAGAGTTCTGCATTCTAATGACAACTCAAGGCATCATCAATCCATTTCTCCCCCTGATCAAATGGTTAAAACACCCTGCTTTCTCTCCGGTGCACAAGGTGTGAGAGGGGTTAACAGGAAAGCGAGCCATGCGCTCCCAATGAAAAGTGTTCCGCTGTGTGCAGTCAGGCGACAGCTCCAAAAAGATAGGAGCTAAAATTAAATGAGGAAAAAGTTATAAAACTGGGCAAGGTACCGGAAACCAACACCTTTTGATGAGATTGTCATCATATTGTCCAGCTATGGATAATATCCCTTAGATAGCAACTCTTTCCCTCTACTGGATATAATTAATGTGTTAGGCTTACTTCCATTAAACTCCAGCTGTTAAGTATCTGATATCTTCTGGATTAGCGTCGCCCATCGTCTGGTGAGCCCAGAACCGCTTGTTTAATTGAACTCCAGGTCCTTATGCATTATTAACAGAGGACACCCAATCCCCTCAGGGCCTGGTTCAAAACATAAAACCATGAGGATGGGCCCTGCGAGAGGGCCTGAAACCTGAGCCTCCATCATATACACACAGAGACAGCCGGACGGACCGACCAGACGAGTACAAGGCTCAATGGAGAGAAAGTGTGTGTGTGTGTGTGTTTTATTTAACCAGGTAAGCCAGTGGAGAACAAGTTCTCATTTACAACTGCGACCTGGCCAAGATAAAGCAAAGCAGTGCGATAAAAACAACAACACAGAGTTACATATGGGGTAAAACAATACATAAAGTCAAAAAATACAACAGAAAATATATATACAGTGTGTGCAAATGTAGCAAGTTATGGAGGTAAGGCAATAAATAGGCTATAGTGCAAAATAATTACAATTAGTATTAACACTGGAATGATAGATGTGCAAAAGATGATGTGCAAATAGAGATACTGGGGTGCAAATGAACAAAATAAATAACAATATGGGGATGAGGTAGTTGGATGGGCTAATTACAGATGGGCTGTGTACAGGTGCAGTGATCGGTAAGCTGCTCTGACAACTGATGCTTAAAATTAGTGAGGGAGATAAGAGTCTCCAGCTTCAGAGAATCCTCCCATTTCCATTCCAAGATCACTTCAGGGAAGGAATTTCATTTGACAAATGTACTCAGCAGCCAAACCACAGACGTTCTTGAATTTACCAGAGCTATACAGCACACAAACTGAATTCTTCTCTGGTTGTGGTGGTTCCTGTTCATGACCGAACCAGTTCAGATACGCAATTGATATGAAACACTTTAGAACTGCTTTAGGGCATAATTTCAAAACCACACCACGGTTGTGTTTTCCTCCATGGCAGAAACCTTGGCGATTACATACATGTCACCGTCTGCAGGACTACTTCCATTAGGAATACAATGCCCTACATGGGTCTCATTGGTTCATACTCAGAAACCAATCTTCAGCACTCGTTTTATTGGGCCAGCCAGACAGGCCTAGCAGTGTGTATGTGTAATCCGTGAGGTCATCAGCGGCCGTTACAGCGGGAAGAGGAGGATGAATCCCGTCACAGATATTCTAGCACTGCGTGGCACAGTAACGGCCGCTAATCTGACGGACGGACAAGGGCTTTGTGTAACCTTGGAGGGCATCCAGGATGACAACAGAAGGATAAAACTCAAGCGTTTTACACTGGCTGGTTGAGTGACTACAGGGTCCCTGCGGAGTCTCAATCACTAAGGCCATCTGCTGAGGGAAAAGGCCTTTCATCCCATAGCTAAACCCACACACCCTCCAAAACGCAGCTACTGTGGGCTTCTACAGTAGCTTCACTCTCCGCCTGTGGGGGAAGAGCACTGAAGCAAGATAGAATAGTTATCTTTTTACCACAGTCGTCTAGATGATTTAAATGGTATATCAGGCCTTAAAATCATGTGATTTCACCATATTTCTAAAATAACTAATAAAAAACACTGGTTGAGAGAGTGGAGGTTCAGTCTTCGGCAAGACAGAACAGTGTAAACCTAATCCGTGTATCCTGTACATGACCGCCAGCTTCAGCAGCGTCACTATCATCAGTAGCATCAGCTTCAGCAGCGTCACTATCATCAGTAGCATCAGCAGCCTCACTATCATCAGCAGCATCACTAGCATCAGCAGCATCAGCAGCCTCACTATCATCAGTAGCATCAGCAGCCTCACTATCATCAGCAGCATCACTAGCATCAGCAGCATCAGCAGAGCCACTATCTTCAGCAGCACCAGCTTCAGGTCTCTTACCTGGGGCAGGGCGGTGTTAAGCTGCCTCTGCAGCGAGTCCCTCTCGTGGCTGACCTCGTGCAGCTTGCCCTGGGTCAGGCCTAGGTTCTCCTGGGTCTCCCTCAGCGTGTCCAGCAGCCGGTCGCGCTCCTCCAGCATGGACACCATCAGAGACTCAAAGTGTCCCTCCGAGTCTGAATGCAGAGGCGAGCCAGACCCCCGCCGGCCGGCCGAAGGCCCCTCCGACTCGCTGATGGTGGGCATCACCTCGCACATCATCTAGGAGAGAGAAAGGGTAGAAGGAAGAGAGAAGGAGAGAAAATATGTCAGAGAAGGAAGTCGCCAACACATACAAGGACAACGCCACAGGGCTCAATAGTGGCTTGATCCTTACATCAGAGTTGAATGACATCACACATTAGGATAAATTACAACTTCACTAAGCGGCGATCTCCATGGAAAAAACTTTATGGACACTAAACATGAAACAGCAAGGTAATCATGTATTTTCTTCATGCATGCTTGACTGGGGTAATCAAGTTCATCCACAACCAAGAGTATATAAAAACAGTCAGGGTGGGCTGGACACAACAACCTGCCAGCACCGCCATGATGGGCCGCAAGGCTCTGGACCTCACACTTGCGTTAAGTTCAAAATTCTGACAGGTACTGACATTTCTGTGTGGTGCCGTCTCTGGTGTTCTGTGTGACAGTGTTTGCAGAGTTTCTATGGAGTTTGTCTCTCTCAGACTACAAATACACAATTACACAGCCCATCAACAGAAACACACCCCCTGGCCTAGCCAACAAGATAAAGATCAGATGCAACGTGCCGACGGCACTCTCGCCATCTCCCCATCTGCACTCAACACATCAGCACCTTGAGCTAAGCGGCTGTCTGAAGGGTACAGGCAGGCACGCGTGGAGAGAACATTCATTTGCAGTGAGAAAACAGAACACAGCAGGGAAGGCCTACACATGAGAAGAACCTCCTCACACAATCAGGCCTAATATTGCACTAACTGGATACTGCAATGTGCTGATTTAGTAATTAAACTACCTTGTAGGCCCGCTGTAAACCACTGTATTAAACAAGCAAGAGGAGAACTCAGTCAAAGCACCCTTTTCTGCCATCTGTTTGTTAAGCACAATTCCATTGATATAACAATACATCTAATTATAATTATAATAATTCACGCCATTTAGCAGACGCCATTATCCAAAGCAACTTACAGTCATGCTGCACACATTTTACATATGGGTGGCCCTAGCGGGATTCGAACCCACTATCCTGGCGTTGCAAGTGCCATGTTCTAACGACTGAGAAATGGCTTCTTCATCATGGCCCTGGTCCACAGAGTCAGTAGACTGAGAAATGGCTTCTTCATCATGGCCCTGGTCCACAGAGTCAGTAGACTGAGAAATGGCTTCTTCATCAAATCAAAATGCATTGATCACATACACATATTTACATTTACATTTTAGTCATTTAGCAGACGCTCTTATCCAGAGTGCATACATTATTTTATTTTTCATACTGGCCCCCCGTGGGAATCGAACCCACAACCCTGGCGTTGCAAACGCCATGCTCTACCAACTGAGCTACATCCCATTTAGCAGATGTTATTGCGGGTGTAGCAAAATGCTTGTATTCCTTGCTCCAACAATACAGTAATATCTAACAATTCACAAATCTAAAAGTAAAAGAATGGAATTAAGAAATATATATACAGTGGGGAAAAAAAGTATTTAGTCAGCCACCAATTGTGCAAGTTCTCCCACTTAAAAAGATGAGAGAGGCCTGTAATTTTCATCATAGGTACACGTCAACTATGACAGACAAATTGAGAATTTTTTTCTCCAGAAAATCACATTGTAGGATTTTTAATGAATTTATTTGCAAATTATGGTGGAAAATAAGTATTTGGTCACCTACAAACAAGCAAGATTTCTGGCTCTCACAGACCTGTAACTTCTTCTTTAAAAGGCTCCTCTGTCCTCCACTTGTTACCTGTATTAATGGCACCTGTTTGAACTTGTTATCAGTATAAAAGACACCTGTCCACAACCTCAAACAGTCACACTCCAAACTCCACTATGGCCAAGACCAAAGAGCTGTCAAAGGACACCAGAAACAAAATTGTAGACCTGCACCAGGCTGGGAAGACTGAATCTGCAATAGGTAAGCAGCTTGGTTTGAAGAAATCAACTGTGGGAGCAATTATTAGGAAATGGAAGACATACAAGACCACTGATAATCTCCCTCGATCTGGGGCTCCACGCAAGATCTCACCCCGTGGGGTCAAAATGATCACAAGAACGGTGAGCAAAAATCCCAGAACCACACGGGGGGACCTAGTGAATGACCTGCAGAGAGCTGGGACCAAAGTAACAAAGCCTACCATCAGTAACACACTACGCCGCCAGGGACTCAAATCCTGCAGTGCCAGACGTGTCCCCCTGCTTAAGCCAGTACATGTCCAGGCCCGTCTGAAGTTTGCTAGAGTGCATTTGGATGATCCAGAAGAGGATTGGGAGAATTTAATATGGCCAGATGACACCAAAATAGAACTTTTTGGTAAAAACTCAACTTGTCGTGTTTGGAGGACAAAGAATGCTGTGTTGCATCCAAAGAACACCATACCTACTGTGAAGCATGGGGGTGGAAACATCATGCTTTGGGGCTTTTTTTCTGCAAAGGGACCAGGACGACTGATCCGTGTAAAGGAAATAATTAATGGGGTCATGTATCGTGAGATTTTGAGTGAAAACCTCCTTCCATCAGCAAGAGCATTGAAGATGAAACGTGGCTAGGTCTTTCAGCATGACAATGATCCCAAACACACCGCCCGGGCAACGAAGGAGTGGCTTCGTAAGAAGCCTTTTAAGGTCCTGGAGTGGCCTAGCCAGTCTACAGATCTCAACCCCATAGAAAATCTTTGGAGGGAGTTGAAAGTCTGTGTTGCCCAGCGACAGCCCCAAAACATCACTGCTCTAGAGGAGATTTGCATGGAGGAATGGGCCAAAATACCAGCAACAGTGTGTGAAAACCTTGTGAAGACTTACAGAAAACGTTTGACCTGTGTCATTGCCAACAAAGGGTATATAACAAAGTATTGAGAAACTTTTGTTATTGACCAAACACTTATTTTCCACCATAATTTGCTAATAAATTCATTAAAAATCCTACAATGTGATTTTCTGGATTTTTTTTCCTCATTTTGTCTGTCATAGTTGACGTGTACCTATGATGAGAATTACAGGCCTCTCTCATCTTTTTAAGTGGGAGAACTTGCACAATTGGTGGCTGACTAAATACTTTTTTCCCCCACTGTATATCATCATGGCCCTGGTCCACAGAGAGTCAGTATACTGAGTAATGGCTTCTTCATCATGGCCCTGGTCTGCAGAGAGTCAGTATACTGAGTAATGGCTTCTTCATCATGGCCCTGGTCCGCAGAGAGTCAGTATACTGAGTAATATCTTCTTCATCATGGCCCTGGTCCGCAGAGAGTCAGTATACGCTGCTAGAACATGTCATAAGGAGGGGGTCCTTCATGCTTTCCAAGGGCCAATTCCTAACTCGAGATTTGTGCTTGAGGTTTGCACCAAAGCCTGTGGCGTATCAGATGATGAAGCCAGACCACTGAGTGCCCTTCCATTGACCAGACACTAAGAAGACCAATGTACACAAACACATGTAGGCCTAGTCTACACACACAATCACTCTGGATATATGCGTGTGCGTCTGTGTACAGTACACACTAGCATGTGGAATGTTCTAGACCTAGGGAATATGGTTTTCCATTGTAAAGGGCAGGCATAATATGCTGGGGATGCAGGCCTGACTGAGTGGTTGACTTCATCCACTGGCTCCACAACAGGGGGCTCAACACTGGCGATTAGGCTCCGTAAACAGGCCTCCAGATGGGCAAGCCCAGAATCATGTGAGTTAAAAAAAAATTTTTAACTAAAAGGAACTGCAGCTAATGAATTGGAACAAACTGCATTTTTAACTGGGTGGCCGGGGAGGGCTAGGGTTTTCCTTTCTGCTTCCACAGTCTTCAACTCCAAGGCACTTGCTTTCAGAAGCCATTGTGTTCAGTTCAGGGACCTGCGCAGTGCCACTGTACCTTCAATGTCTTTAGGAGCTTGGTTTACAATGCAGGCCCGCCATTGAGCCAAAACCATCCAAATCCCACACATATCTAGGAGATAAATATTCATATTGGCTGCTGCCAAATGTAACCTAATTTCGCCTAGGCAAATGGACAGCAGCGCTGCATAAGGAGGTCAAACCAACAAATCACCACAATGGAGTTTATAAGGGGGAGGGGCCCTGCTGAAGTGCAGGAGACAGATTGACAGATGGTAGCCACACTCTGTGGTGTAGCTACCTCAACATAACAACAACAACAACAACAACAACTGCACCTTCTCTGTGTCCATTATGTCAGTAGGCTTCAAAGTATGGCAGTTCAGTTGTAGATATCTCAACGCAGTGAGGGATAGTAGACCTACATCACCAAGTAACGTTACAGTAGGCTGAAGTCCCTATACGCATCCATTGAACAAAGCGTACACAGAATTCGTACTGGATGGGCTGCTAACATAGACCGCTGCTACATGTAGGCTGAAGTCCAAAGAGAGAGACAATAGGGTCAAAGTCTGGTAACAGAAATGTGTAAACCATTACACCAAGGTCACGGGGAAGGCGTAACGCTAATACCTTCTGTCTGGAATGTGACTGTTTTTGATAAACAAACTATCTGCCAAGGAGCGTGTGTTGGTGCTGTAGGGCCAGTGTAGAGCAGACCTAACTACCGAACTCTTTCAAACTCAAGGCTGAAGGCTAATGGCATACAATAGGAGTACGGGCACCTAGCTAACTAGATCAATCAATTGACAGTTATCGAAAAGGACTACGAGGAACTTACTTTTAGTAAGTCACTGCCAAATGCACTCATTTACAGAGCTGTGAACCAAATGGCCTTAACATATGACATATGCCTGGTAGAAAGTTAGTAAAGCTGGCACAATAAAAAGGTTATACATTGTTGCAAATAAATCAATGGTTAGCTACCTTCGCAAAGTAGGCGAAATTCCTTTGTGATGTCCACTTTTCTTTTTATGTTGCCGAGTTTTCTTCAACTTAATTTCAGGCCAGTTCGTCCAACTAACGCAACGGTACAATTTTATGAATAATCCAAGCCAGTCAAAACATTAAATCCATCGACATGGTGAAAACCATCCAGGCTGAAAGGTCCCCGACCGCGAACAAGAAAGGAATTCCAAAGGCCGCACTGCCAGACTCACATCAGAGGGCAATACTCCAAACCTAGCTAGCTAGTTAACTAACGGTAGTTACTTCTGCATTACACAAGATAAAAGTGGGTCAAACTGATTATTAGTATTTGCACATATAATACACATGCAGTTATTAACTCATTCTAACCTTTGTATACTTTGTTCAAGAAAAAAAAAGTGTAGTTAGCCAGCTAGGAAACACTATTTACAACGAACAAAAGTGGAAACAGATGTAGCTAGATGGCTAGCTAACGTTAGCAATATAATGGCCAGAGCTAGCTAGGTAGCCGGTTATGATAGCTCATTAGACTGCAACTAAAAAGTGAAATGTTACTGTCCAAGAAAATACCAGACAACGCATATTAAGTGTTCATAATCCAACTCCAACAGTGAAATTCAAAAATTAAAATGAAGTCAAAAGAAAAATCTAATATCCAAAGCACATTTTCTCTGGTGTATTTTTTTTGCCAGCTAACGTTAGCTTAGCTTCCCGTCGATGAGCCGCGTCACCACATCACAGCCTGGCAAAGAAGACTGTGCAATCCAAGAGAGGAGATCGCGGAAACTTTAAACTCCTTGGATTGGTCTCGAAACACACTTGATAAATATGTATCCACGGCCAATTTGTCCATGGGTTACCAAAGTATCAAATAAAACAGGTTTCCGTCCGAATGCAAGCTTTTAATCCAGTGTTCTTTGGTCGTCCAGCTCGACAGGAGCTGTCCCTCTCCCGGTCCGCACAGGATTCGCTTCTTGTTGTCTATCGTTTCCTGCTCTCCTGAAGAGGAAAAAAAGCTGTGCGTCCGCACGCTGGTGACGTCCGAACGGTGGAAAGCACGTCGCTAGGGCAAGCTACGGTCCGTGACCGAGGTTGCAACTCATTCAATCAGACGTAAGATTTACAGTATATTATCTTGGTGTGTTTTTAGGTCAATGTGATTAGCCTATGTGTGGTGGAATAATGGCAGCATTTTCCCTCTTGTCACTTGATTTTTCAAATTCATAATGGTAGAGATTTAGTTATGATAGATGCACTTGTCTTTGAAATATCACACACACACACACACACACAGCATTCCAGAGACACTCCACAGGATGTCTTCATTAAAGTCATTATGCCCTCCATGTACAGTATGAGACAAATATTGCCAATTTCAAAGTGAATACTTTAAATGCTTATTATCCTCAGCATCCGGTCTGACCTGAATAATTTAATATAGAGACCTTCTGGAAATTTCCAGTCAATCAAGTGAATAGCCCTTTTGCTTCAGGGACCTGTAATATAGGCAGTAATTAGTCAACATAATCATCCTGAGCTCCCACATCCTCTCCAGATTTTGAGAGCGAGGGGGAAAGAGAGAGGGAGAAGGCAAGAGAGAGAAAATGTGAGGGTGGGTTTTGCCTAAATTAGGTATGGTGCCTCAGGATGGTCCTGTTACACTACAGCAGTAGAATGGCGCTGTTAGACTACATCAGTAGGATGGTCCTGTTAGACTACAGGATGGTCCTGTTAGACTACAGGATGGTCCTGTTAGACTACAGCAGTAGGATGGTCCTGTTAGACTACAGGATGGTCCTGTTAGACTACAGCCGTAGGATGGTCCTGTTAGACTACAGGATGGTCCTGTTAGACTACAGCAGTAGGATGGTCCTGTTAGACTACAGCAGTAGGATGGTCCTGTTAGACTACAGGATGGTCCTGTTAGACTACAGGAGGGTCCTGTTAGACTACAGGATGGTCCTGTTAGACTACAGGATGGTCCTGTTAGACTACAGCAGTAGGATGGTCCTGTTAGACTACAGCAGTAGGATGGTCCTGTTAGACTACAGCAGTAGGATGGTCCTGTTAGACTACAGCAGTAGGATGGTCCTGTTAGACTACAGCAGTAGGATGGTCCTGTTAGACTACAGCAGTAGGATGGTCCTGTTAGACTACAGGATGGTCCTGTTAGACTACAGCAGTAGGATGGTCCTGTTAGACTACAGGATGGTCCTGTTAGACTACAGCAGTAGGATGGTCCTGTTAGACTACAGGATGGTCCTGTTACACTACAGCAGTAGGATGGTCCTGTTAGACTACAGGATGGTCCTGTTAGACTAACAGGATGGTCCTGTTAGACTACAGCTGATGGTCCTGTTAGACTACAGCAGTAGGATGGTCCTGTTAGACTACAGGATGGTCCTGTTAGACTACAGCAGTAGGATGGTCCTGTTAGACTACAGCAGTAGGATGGTCCTGTTAGACTACAGCAGTAGGATGGTCCTGTTAGACTACAGCAGTAGGATGGTCCTGTTAGACTACAGGATGGTCCTGTTAGACTACAGCAGTAGGATGGTCCTGTTAGACTACAGCAGTAGGATGGTCCTGTTAGACTACAGGATGGTCCTGTTAGACTACAGCAGTAGGATGGTCCTGTTAGACTACAGCAGTAGGATGGTCCTGTTAGACTACAGGATGGTCCTGTTAGACTACAGCAGTAGGATGGTCCTGTTAGACTACAGGAAGGTCCTGTTAGACTACAGCAGTAGGATGGTCCTGTTAGACTACAGCAGTAGTATGGTCCTGTTAGACTACAGGATGGTCCTGTTAGACTACAGCAGTAGGATGGTCCTGTTAGACTACAGGATGGTCCTGTTAGACTACAGCAGTAGGATGGTCCTGTTAGACTACAGCAGTAGTATGGTCCTGTTAGACTACAGGATGGTCCTGTTAGACTACAGCAGTAGGATGGTCCTGTTAGACTACAGGATGGTCCTGTTAGACTACAGCAGTAGGATGGTCCTGTTAGACTACAGCAGTAGGATGGTCCTGTTAGACTACAGCAGTAGAATGGTCCTGTTAGACTACAGGATGGTCCTGTTAGACTACAGCAGTAGTATGGTCCTGTTAGACTACAGCAGTAGGATGGTCCTGTTAGACTACAGGATGGTCCTGTTAGACTACAGCAGTAGGATGGTCCTGTTAGACTACAGCAGTAGGATGGTCCTGTTAGACTACAGCAGTAGGATGGTCCTGTTAGACTACAGCCCCAGTAGGATGGTCCTGTTAGACTACAGGATGGTCCTGTTAGACTACAGGATGGTCCTGTTAGACTACAGCAGTAGGATGGTCCTGTTAGACTACAGCAGTAGGATGGTCCTGTTAGACTACAGGATGGTCCTGTTAGACTACAGCAGTAGGATGGTCCTGTTAGACTACAGGATGGTCCTGTTAGACTACAGCAGTAGGATGGTCCTGTTAGACTACAGGATGGTCCTGTTAGACTACAGGATGGTCCTGTTAGACTACAGCAGTAGGATGGTCCTGTTAGACTACAGGATGGTCCTGTTAGACTACAGGATGGTCCTGTTAGACTACAGCAAGATGGTCCTGTTAGACTACAGCAGTAGGATGGTCCTGTTAGACTACAGCAGTAGGATGGTCCTGTTAGACTACAGGATGGTCCTGTTAGACTACAGCAGTAGGATGGTCCTGTTAGACTACAGCAGTAGAGTGGTCCTGTTAGACTACAGCAGTAGGATGGTCCTGTTAGACTACAGGATGGTCCTGTTAGACTACAGCAAGATGGTCCTGTTAGACTACAGCAGTAGGATGGTCCTGTTAGACTACAGGATGGTCTTCTGTTAGACTACAGCAGTAGGATGGTCCTGTTAGACTACAGCAGTAGGATGGTCCTGTTAGACTACAGCGATGGTCCTGTTAGACTACAGGATGGTCCTGTTAGACTACAGCAGTAGGATGGTCCTGTTAGACTACAGATAGGATGGTCCTGTTAGACTACAGGATGGTCCTGTTAGACTACAGCAGTAGGATGGTCCTGTTAGACTACAGAGATGGTCCTGTTAGACTACAGCAGTAGGATGGTCCTGTTAGACTACAGCAGTAGAATGGTCCTGTTAGACTACAGCTAGGATGGTCCTGTTAGACTACAGGATGGTCCTGTTAGACTACAGCAGTAGGATGGTCCTGTTAGATCTACAGCAGTAGGATGGTCCTGTTAGACTACAGGATGGTCCTGTTAGACTACAGCAGTAGGATGGTCCTGTTAGACTACAGGATGGTCCTGTTAGACTACAGGATGGTCCTGTTAGACTACAGCAGTAGAATGGTCCTGTTAGACTACAGCAGTGGGATGGTCCTGTTAGACTACAGGATGGTCCTGTTAGACTACAGCAGGAGTAATGGGACCCAATCCCTTCTCATAATGGTGGTATTGGGGGATGATGGGAACGCTAAACAGACAGTCACACTCTTATAACATAGCAGGGTGTTGTGGAACTGCAAAGTGACATCCATCAGATCTGGTTCCCTGATCATCCATCATCGCTTCCAGTTCCATTTCACATTTTATAGATTTTTTAAAATGTTTTATGTTTGTACTTATATACACAATTCAGCTTTTAGCTGTCATGTATGCAAAATAAAATAAAATAAAACTAAAAATACAGTTGACCGTGTGCTAGACTGTCCTGCCTGTGAACTAAAATGGGTATGGACCATTTATGTTGTGTATGAGGTAACCGGTTAACCGACCCTTTGAGACTTGAGGAAGGTACCCAGCACTCTACCTGTACGGTGACGCTGATGACAGGTCTAATGAGGTGTGTGTCTCTACCATCTTATCAATCACTCTCCCCCTCTACCCATCTCCCCTTATCCTAGTCCTTCTCATTCACTTTGTTCTATCTGCTCCAGGAAAGCCTTGGGGGTAAATGAATGCGCCTGTCTCCCCTCTCGTGTTTCACATAGGCCTACAACCCAACCCCACCCCTGTCTGCCACCCCTGCCTGCCAGTCAGCGACCCCCAGGACAGCCGTGTGTTTCCGTAACTCTTGACCTCTGCGCTTTACCCAGTCCCTTTCCTGCCCATTTCAACACTTTAAAAATAGATGGCCACCAATGACCACCACTTCCTCCCCAAGCTCTGACAGCTGACACACCCTACAGGAATGTGCCATGATCATGGCATGGCCGCCCAACTAGACTGCTGTGGACCAACTGTAAACAGGGCCATAAACTGTGTGTGTGTGTGTGCGCGTGCGCGTGCGTGATTGCTACAAATTAACCTCCTAAAGCCTGTGAAGAAGAGATCGTCCTTGACCTCCAGGCATAGCCTCCTGTAGGGCCTCCTGTAGCTCAGTTGGTAGAGCATGGCGCTTGCAATGCCAGGGTTGTGGGTTCGATTCCCACGGGGGGCCAGTATGAAAAATGTATGCACTCACTAACTGTAAGTCGCTCTGGATAAGAGCGTCTGCTAAATGACTAAAATGTTAAATGTATAGCCGCGGGAAGTACGGGTGCTGAAGGTGCTGCAGCACCCCCTGAGCGTGGATACTGGTCGGGTGAGGTTGTGTTTCTCTAGCGGGAGGTAAGCTTGGCTTCTTATATGGTGTCGAGTAAAGCTTAAACCATGTATTTAGATTGTAGGTAGTTATTGTAGGTTATTGTAGGTAATTATTGTATTCGGCTGAGCCCGGTGAAGCACGAGGCTAGCTAACTCACTACCTGGACCAATAAAGCTAGCTAGCTAGCGGGTAGCTACTGGTAACTATTAGCAACTGTGGATAGTTGTTTCCAATGTTATTTCACGCTTAAGAGTACCTGTAATTATGCCAGCTAGCTACCTACCATTCAGCTGTTTTTCTAACCTCATTATCTGAAGCGTTAACATTAGATAGTTAGTAGCTACTGTACTCGAAATGTAACTAGCTTGTTGCTACCTGGATAGCTAACTAAACAATAGCTGGAATGACCTAGCTGTAATATTTGGAGACGCTTTCTCTCCGTTGGGACAGACGCGAACTGGCTGAATCGATTCAGTGGCTAGCTTTGCACTTAACTGGCTAACAGTAGCTACTAAGGGTAAGTTATAACCTACATTTATTTTTGTTTTGTTTTTACATACTGGTAACCAGAGTCGTTCAAGGGAATTCGGGACATGGGTGACTAGTTAACGTTAGCTTGGCTCTCTGTGTGTTTTGTGCCGTGGGAGGAGGGGTTGGTTCGTTGGCAGAGAGCAATGGCTAGCTAGTATGCTAACTATTCTAGATAACTAACTGGCTGAATAAGTTGACGACGTACACACTCAAACTGTCAACTAACCCAAAACTTTACACAACGTTAAACACGGACACAAATGATCTGTTTGGCGTGTTAACACACTGGTGGTTTGTTGTAACCGAGTATTGGTGCTAAACCGTGTTATTGGAGGCTGGCATGCTAGTTGGCTATGGCGTCATAGGATTCGGTGCCCTGGACGGTTTTCACGGAAGAATACTGTACCAAGTTAGCTAGCTGAATAAACTAAGTTAGAGTCTATTCCTAGAAAACATTGAACCGCTGTAGTTTACAACAATTATAATTTCTAAAGTGGAAGTTGGGAGAGTTATATTTGAGTGTTTCAGTGAAACGTAAGTG
This sequence comes from Coregonus clupeaformis, assembly GCF_020615455.1. Lineage (NCBI taxonomy): Eukaryota > Metazoa > Chordata > Actinopteri > Salmoniformes > Salmonidae > Coregonus > Coregonus clupeaformis. The sequence goes on along the minus strand of NW_025535638.1, from coordinate 47,763 downwards.
AGGGAGGCCCCGCTCTCTCACTTTCTCAGATGTTTAGTTCATTTCATTCTGATCTCCTTTGCATTATTGTAGCCTTTTTCTGTAGCCTGGCAACTATGTGTCTGTCTATCCCTGTTCTCTCCTCTCTGCACAGGCCATACAAACGCTTCACACCGCGTGGCTGCTGCTACTCTAATCTGGTGGTCCCTGCGCGCACGACCCACGTGGAGTTCCAGGTCTCCGGCAGCCTCTGGAACTGCTGTTCTGTGGCCAACAAGGCAGAGTTCATCTCAGCCTATGCTACCCTCCAGTCCCTCGACTTCTTGGCGCTGACGGAAACATGGATTACCACAGAAAACACTGCTACTCTTACTGCTCTCTCCTCGTCTGACCATGTGTTCTCGCATACCCCGAGAGCATCTGGTCAGCGCGGCGGTGGCACAGGAATCCTCATCTCTCCCAAGTGGACATTCTCTCTTTTTCCCCTGGCCCATCTGTCTATCTCCTCATTTGAATTCCATGCTGTCACAGTCACTAGCCCATTCAAGCTTAACATCCTTGTCATTTATCGCCCTCCAGGTTCCCTTGGAGAGTTCATCAATGAGCTTGACGCCTTGATAAGTTCCTTTCTTGAGGATGGCTCACCCCTCACAGTTCTGGATGACTTTAACCTCCCTACGTCTGCCTTTGACTCATTTCTCTCTGCCTCCTTCTTTCCACTCCCTTCCTCTTTTGACCTCACCCTCTCACCGTCCCCCCCTACTCACAAGGCAGGCAATACACTTGACTTCATCTTTACTAGATGTTGCTCTTCTACTAATCTCACTGCAACTCCTCTCCATGTCTCCGACCACTACTTTGTATCCTTTTCTCTCTCGCTCTCCTCCAACACTACTCACTCTGCCCCTACTCAGATGGTAATGTGCCGTCACAACCTTCGCTCTCTCTCTCCCGCTACTCTCCTCTTCCATCCTATCATCTCTTCCCTCTGCTAAATCCTTCTCCCTCCGATCTCCTGATTCTGCCTCCTCAACTCTCCTCTCCTCCCTTTCTGCATATTTTGACTCTCTATGTCCCCTATCCTCCCAGCCGGCTCGGTCCTCCCCTCCTGCTCCATGGCTTGACGACTCATTGCGAGCACACAGAAGAGGGCCCCGTAGCAGCCGAGCGGAAATGGAGGAAAACTAGACTCCCTGCGGACCTGTCATCTTTTCACTCCCTCCTCTCTACATTCTCTTCCTCTGTTTCCGCTGCTAAAGCCACTTTCTACCACTCTACATTTCAAGCCTCTGCCTCTAACCCTAGGAAGCTCTTTGCCACCTTCTCCTCCCTGCTGAATCCTCCTCCTCCTCCCCCTCCCTCCTCCCTCTCTGTGGATGACTTCGTCAACCATTTTGAAAAGAAGGCTGACGACATCCGATCCTCATTTATTAAGTCAAATGACACCGCTGGTCCTGCTCACACTGCCCTACCCTATGCTTTGACTTCTTTCTCCCCTCTCTCTCCAGATGAAATCTTGCGATTTGTGAAGGCCAGCCGCCCAACAACCTGCCCACTTGACCCTATCCCCTCCTCTCTTCTCCAGACCATTTCCGGAGACCTTCTCCCTTACCTCACCTCGCTCATCAACTCATCCTTGACCGCTGGCCATGTCCCTTCCGTCTTCAAGAGAGCGAGAGTTTCACCCCTCCTCAAAAAACCTACACTCGATCCCTCCGATGTCAACAACTACAGACCAGTATCCCTTCTTTCTTTTCTCTCCAAAACTCTTGAGCGTGCCGTCTCTAGCCAACTCTCCTGCTATCTCTCTCAGAATGCCCTTCTTGATCCAAGCCAGTCAGGTTTCAAGACTGGTCATTCAACTGAGACTGCTCTTCTCTGTGTCACGGAGGCTCTCCGCACTGCTAAAGCTAACTCTCTCTCCTCTGCTCTTATCCTTCTAGACCTATCCGCTGCCTTTAATACTGTGAACCATCAGATCCTCCTCTCCACCCTCTCCGAGTTGGGCATCTCCGGCGCTGCTCACTCTTGGATTGCGTCCTACCTGACAGGTCGCTCCTACCAGGTGGCGTGGCAAGAATCTGTCTCCGCACCACGTGCTCTCACCACTGGTGTCCCCCAGGGCTCAGTTCTAGGCCCTCTCCTATTCTCACTATACACCAAGTCACTTGGCTCTGTCATATCCTCACATGGTCTCTCCTATCATTGCTACGCAGACGACACACAATTCATTTTCTCCTTTCCTCCTTCTGATAACCAGGTGGCGAATTGCATCTCTGCATGTCTGACAGACATATCAGTGTGGATGTCGGATCACCACCTCAAGCTGAACCTTGGCAAGACGGAGCTGCTCTTCCTCCCGGGGAAAAACTGCCCGCTCCATGATCTCGCCATCACGGTTGACAACTCCATTGTGTTCTCCTCCCAGAGTGCAAAGAACCTTGGCATGACCCTGGACAACACCCTGTCGTTCTCCGCTAACATCAAAGCGGTGACCCGATCCTGCAGGTTCATGCTCTACAACATTCGCAGAGTACGACCCTACCTCACACAGAAAGCGGCACAGGTCCTAATCCAGGCACTTGTCATCTCCCGTCTGGATTACTGCAACTCGCTGTTGGCTGGGCACCCTGCCTGTGCCATTAAACCCCTACAACTCATCCAGAACGCTGCAGCCCGTCTGGTGTTCAACTTTCCCAAGTTCTCTCATGTCACCCCGCTCCTCCGCACACTCCACTGGCTTCCAGTTGAGGCTCGCATCTACTACAAGACCATGGTGCTTGCCTACGGAGCTGTGAGGGGAACGGCACCTCCTTACCTTCAGGCTCTGATCAGACCCTACACCCAAACGAGGGCACTACGTTCATCCACCTCTGGCCTGCTAGCTCCCCTACCTTTACGGAAGCACAGTTCCTGCTCAGCCCAGTCAAAGCTATTCGCTGCTCTGGCACCCCAATGGTGGAACAAGCTCCCCCATGACGCCAGGACAGTGGAGTCACTGACCACCTTCCGGAGACACTTGAAACCCTACCTCTTTAAGGAATACCTGGAATAGTATAAAGTAATCCTTCTTCCCCCACCCCCCATAAAAAAAAAAAGGTGGTTGTCCCACTGGCTATCATAAGTTGAATGCACCAATTTGTAAGTCGCTCTGGATAAGAACGTCTGCTAAATGATGTAAATGTAAATGTGAATGTGGTGAGATGGTAAAACAAGGGATCGCTGGTGATGATGATGTGTGTGTGGCTTTGGTCTGTCAGTCAGTGGATTATCACTGACCCCATTATGAAGTACTTCATTAATCTGCAACAAAAATGTATGTTACACATTTTCTGTAGCTATGGCAAACTAGACAAGACATTATGCTTGAATTTAATACTACATACTACAATCGATACTGTTATTCTGGGTGATAATAATCCTGGATTTAACTAATATTTGACCACAGGAGGGCAGTGTAAATCAACATACTTATACTACAGTACTTTATTCAACGCTGAACTGTGTCAACCACAGGAGATTGGTGGCGCCTTAATTGGGAAGGACAGGCTTGTGGTAATGGCTGAAGCGGAATAAGAGGGAACGGTATCAAATACATCAGACACAAGGTTTCCTTGAGTTTGATGCCATTCCATTCGCTCCGTTCCAGCCATTACTATGAGCCGTTCTCCCCTCAGAAGCCTCCACTGGCGTCAACTTATTTATAGTTGAGTTTTATTCCAGTACACATGGCAGCTTAAAGCTGAATTGTGTATATAACAAGAAATTCAATCATTTAAAAAAAATCGACACATTATTTCTTTGCATTAGGCCTATAGGTCTACATTTCCTCAACAGAATGTTAATCAAAGCACTTTGGGTTCACTGATGGCCATATGTAACAGGGCAGCCATGTTGGATCACGCAGAATGTTAATCAAAGCACTCCTGCTCCACTGATGGCCATATGTAACAGGGCAGCCATGTTGGATCACGCAGAATGTTAATCAAAGCACTCCTGCTCCACTGATGGCCATATGTAACAGGGCAGCCATGTTGGATCATGCAGAATGTTAATCAAAGCACTCCTGCTCCACTGATGGCCATATGTAACAGGGCAGCCATGTTGGATCATGTGAGGAGGCACAAGGGGCATTTGTTTGCTGTGGATCCAGGGAAAATCATGCACACTATTTTAGATACACAAAGATGCTATGTACATTGTATGTAAATGTTTAATGTGTAAGATACCATGGCTAAATTAATACACATACATTCATTTATCAAAAGGACCATTTTATAGTAATTCATTACATCATATAGACGAAACATTTATTTTAACCAGGGTCCCATTTTGATGTAACACAATCATAACAAATAAACGTAATTGATCCCTGGTTCAACAGACCCTGGCCTATATAGAAAGCCTTTCCAGAACATGTCAACTCCCAGTATTACATTACTATCCCCACATCCCAATACAGATAATAATAAGAACCAGGCATTTAACTGTTAAAACAAGTCGTAGGAGCCATTTGGGCCTACTTATATGGTTGTTGTGTGGTTAATAGGTTTTCTGTCTTTGTATATTGCACGTCATCTGTACACTAGAGGGCACTGCAAAGTACGTTTTTTACGGATTAATGTATATTCTTGTATTGATCCCAAGAGACGTTTCATTGTAAAAGTCAGAGACCACTTTTCAAATGATCTATATTTCCCACCATCCTTCTTTATATAGTGCAGGCTACATGTGAAAGGACGGCTGCCATCGGACTAAGTCTCAAATGCTGTCAGGGGTTGGTATTTAACCCCTGATGTTTTGGCCTTGTAGAGCATCACTCCGCACAGCATGGCAACGGTTGCTACGATACACCCAGCCATCAACACCATGTTCATGTTGGTCACTGGAGAAAAAACAAGAAAACACGTAAATGCCTTTTTTTTTAACACAAAAATACTTTGTGATACAAAAAACACCTTTTTATCCAGAGATTTATCTTGAGATGCTATTGCTTATGCCTGTTGAAAAATGTTGACTGCAGAGGTCTTTCCTAAATCATGGATGAGAACTTCAGCAATATACCGTCTCTTCAATAACTCAAAGAACAACGTTTTGATTTCTAGCTTATCTACAGCTACAGCCGTTACCTGAGCTCTCTGAACTCCTTCTCAGGCGCAAAGGACCCTGGGAGATGTGGTGCTTGGCCGTTTGCATGGCGGCCTCTCTCTTGCGGTGGTGGTGGCCATCAGGCTGGGGGGAGGTGGAGTTGACGCAGCCCTGGGCACACCGGGTGTTGGGGTTCCCAGCCTCACACAGGATCACTGAACAGCTGATGTACACCTGTAGCCAGAGGGTTTAAAGGTCACTGAACTAAGAAGATATCAGCCTTGATACGACCCTTGAATGATCCAGCAATCTGTCCCCATGTACCTGGTCGTGCAGTCCGATGAATTTGAAAGCTTCCATTCCGAACTGGAAATGCCTCTGGTGACGGGGTGAGAAGATTTGAACCGTCTCGTCCACATTGCACCTGGTAAAAAAAACAGACAGGTAAAACCTAGAGTACAGTAAATATGTAAAGTACATACAGTAAGTGCAGTAAAACAATCTTTTAGTCTAGAATATTCCACAGCCTTTATACAAATGTCTCAAATCTGTCATTTCTATTATACATCTCACAGTACTGACAAGTGTCCACCATGAGGTTGATGAATGCCTTAGCGTTTATATTTTAATAACACTTTTTTGGTTACTACATGATTCCATGTGTTATTTCATAGTTTTGATGTCTTCACTATTATTCTACTATGTAGAAAATAGTAAAAATTAAGAAAAAGCCTTGAATGAGTAGGTGTGTCCAAACCTTTGACTGGTACTGTACATGTTTCCTTTCTCTAATCACCATTACTATTGTCATTATTTTTTAGCGTTATTGTTGATGTCTTTATCTCACTTTGCTTTTACCAACAGTGGCCTTGCCACTCATGCTAATAAAGCTGAATCTGAATCTGTGTGCTCAATCTCACCCGTTTTCTATGATGGAGTAGGTGGGGTGGTAGTTGGGGTTGTCGTACGGCGTCGCTCTGCAGGACTCCACGAAGAGCTCAGTGTTATTCACAGTGGACACGGCCTCGATGTCCATGTAGACCATCTGCTTCACCACCACGTCTAACGGGTAGTCACGGGGATCCACCATATTGGTGAACTGGCTGGTCTGGTAGAACTCAAACTGGTAGGTGAACGTGCCGAAGCCTTTCTCCACGACCGTGACGCTGTCCCTGTGTGCCGTGAAGCCCAGAGACACGTTGCCGCGTTTGGCGTACTGGCAGTAGAACTGGATCTCCACCTGGTGGTGCCTGGTGATGATATCGTTGGGGTTGTCGAAGGTGGTGATTTCGTTCTTGAAGATGAGGTTGTCGTCGTCCTCCTGGATTGAGAGAGATGGAGAGGGAAATCATCTAGACAGTTACATTTTGTGGTCACTGCCAGCACTGAACTCTACACACATCAATAAGATCAAATCGGCAATCGTTTCAGTTCCTATGTTGCTGTGAAACTCTTTGGGTTATGGGAGAGCATGTTGGTTTCTCTTTAGATGCAAAACTGTTCTGAGGGCAGATCTTCCCACAGGCAGCATAAGCCACCCTTCACCAAAACATTCCATCTTGACCCTTCCTCTGAGGAAACCAATTCAAGATCAGTCAGCCTAGTTGGTGCCTTGGGGTGAATATCCCCTCGAACAGGTTCAATATAGAGAACTCAGACCCAGGAGTGAATGGGTCTCACACAAAGAGAAATACTGTACATACAGTGAGGGAAAAAAGTATTTGATCCCCTGCTAATTTTGTACGTTTGCCCACTGACAAAGACATGATCAGTCTATAATTTTAATGGTAGGTTTATTTGAACAGTGAGAGACAGAATAACAACAAAAAAATCCTGAAAAAACGCATGTCAAAAATGTTATAAATTGATTTGCATTTTAATGAGGGAAATAAATATTTGACCCCTCTGCAAAACATGACTTAGTACTTGGTGGCAAAACCCTTGTTGGCAATCACAGAGGTCAGACGTTTCTTGTAGTTGGCCACCAGGTTTGCACACATCTCAGGAGGGATTTTGTTCCACTCCTCTTTGCAGATTTTCTCCAAGTCATTAAGGTTTTGAGGCTGACGTTTGGCAACTCGAACCTTCAGCTCCCTCCACAGATGTTCTATGGGATTAAGGTTTGGAGACTGGCTTGTCCACTCCAGGACCTTAATGTGCTTCTTCTTGAGCCACTCCTTTGTTGCCTTGGCTGTGTGTTTTGGGTCATTGTCATGCTGGAATAACCATCCACGACCCATTTTCAATGCCCTGGCTGAGGGAAGGAGGTTCTCACCCAAGATTTGACGGTACATGGCCCCGTCCATCGTCCCTTTGATGCGGTGAAGTTGTCCTGTCCCCTTAGCAGAAAAACATCCCCAAAGCATAATGTTTCCACCTCCATGTTTGACGGTGGGGATGGTGTTCTTGGGGTCATAGGCAGCGTTCCTCCTCCTCCAAACACGGCGAGTTGAGTTGATGCCAAAGAGCTCCATTTTGGTCTCATCTGACCATAACACTTTCACCCAGTTCTCCTCTGAATCATTCAGATGTTAATTGGCAAACTTCAGACGGGCCTGTATATGTGCTTTCTTGAGCAGGGGACCTTGCGGGCGCTGCAGGATTTCAGTCCTTCACGGCGTAGTGTGTCACCAATTGTTTTCTTGGTGACTATGGTCCCAGCTGCCTTGAGATCATTGACAAGATCCTCTCGTGTAGTTCTGGGCTGATTCCTCACCGTTCTCATGATCATTGCAACTCCACGAGGTGAGATCTTGCATGGAGCCCCAGGCCGAGGGAGATTGACAGTTCTTTTGTGTTTCTTCCATTTGCGAATAATCACACCAACTGTTGTCACCTTCTCACCAAGCTGCTTGGCGATGGTCTTGTAGCCCATTCCAGCCTTGTGTAGGTCTACAATTTTGTCTCTGACATCCGTGGAGAGCTCTTTGGTCTTGGCCATGGTGGAGAGTTTGGAATCTGATTGATTGATTGCTTCTGTGGACAGGTGTCTTTTATACAGGTAACAAGCTGAGATTAGGAGCATTCCCTTTAAAAGTGTGCTCCTAATCTCAGCTCGTTACCTGTATAAAAGACACCTGGGAGCCAGAAATCTTTCTGATTGAGAGGGGGTCAAATACTTATTTCCCTCATTAAAATGCAAATCAATTTATAACATTTTTGACATGCGTTTTTCTGGATTGTTTTGTTGTTACTCTGTCTCTCACTGTTCAAATAAACCTACCATTAAAATTATAGACTGATAATTTCTTTGTCAGTGGGCAAACGTACAAAATCAGCAGGGGATCAAATACTTTTTTTCCCTCACTGTATGTCATCCCAATATAATATTTGACACCTCGGAGGTCTCACCTCTATCTGAGTGCCACAGGCATTGAGGGGGATGACTCCAATGATGTGTGTGCTGTTGGAGAGGCGTTGCAGGTCGCAGGCAGAGTTACTGGGATCGTTGAGGCGGAGATGGTCCTCATGAATTCCAGTAACAGAGGACTTCTCCACTTCTACTGTCATCTTGGTCTCGTCACACACCACCTTGGCTTTGACTGTCATGGGAGATATTTTGTTATTGTTGTATTTCCTCCTATCAAAACAATGTGACTGTGAACCATGATTTGAGTTGGTTGGAGTCATTTTGAGTTTAATTTGTATCTTTCCGTCACGTTTGGTGATTTCAGATGTGTAGTCTATATATAGTATGTATCATACAGTATTCACAGCTTCATCTGTTATCAATCATACAATCACACACCAAAGCATTTTGTCCAATCATACACCACAGCATATTGTCCAATCCCACACCACAGCATATTGTCCAATCACACACCACAGCATATTGTCCAATCACACACCACAGCATATTGATGGTGGAAGAATCTACAAACCATTTCTGCGTCCGACCTCCACTACAACACATCTCATCTCAGACTGATAGACGCTAGATCTGAAAGTATTAGAGAAGATCAGGGTAAACAACGGCACATTGTAATATTTTTATTACATGTATTATTAGTCTCTCTCTCATGTGCGTTGGGAAATTACATTTGATAAAAAGAGGAAACTCCAGAGGGAAGTAGCAGAACGTACAGGAAGTAGCAGAATATACAGGAAGTAGCAGAACGTACAGGAAGTAGCAGAACGTACAGGAAGTAGCAGAACGTACAGGAAGTAGCAGAATGTACAGGAAGTAGCAGAACGTACAGGAAGTAGCAGAACGTACAGGAAGTAGCAGAACGTACAGGAAGTAGCAGAACATACAGAAAGTAGCAGAGCAGTTCTGGTGATGTTTCTAGCATTATAAAACATAAGACCTACCCGGATAGCCCCTCAGTGATGAAGCAAATGGGGAAATACTCCCCCAGATTGTCCCGGATGGGTGTCCACCGGATGACAAACTCCCCTTGGGTAGTCATGTGATTGGTGATGTTCAGAGGTCCACTGACGATGACATCATTAATCCTAGAAAGGAGGCAAAATGGACAAGGTAAATGCTAAGTGGGATCCTTGGACTGACCCTACCCTGAATCCTAACCCTAACCTGAACCCCCTACCCTACCCTACCTAACCCTAACCTTAACCATTTTAAATCGCAACTTATGTGGGGTGACGTCAGAGTCAGACGTCACAAGCATCCCCCTTAGCAAAGAGACAACAGCACCAATCCAAATCAATCACAGAAAATACATTTACTCTTAATTGAAAAACGTTTAGTTTTCTTAGACCTTTTGGTGAACTTATACAGTAGACTGCCTTAGGACAAATAATTGATTGCAGAATAAAATATTTGTAATCACTGAAATAGTTACAAAGTACTACAGGCGATAACGTTTTTAGTTACAGCCAGGACGCACTGTTACAGCCAGGATGCACTGTTACAGCCAGGACGCACTGTTACAGCCAGGACGCACTGTTCCAGCCATGAGTGCATGCACTAGAAATATAATCCTGGGTATAATACTGTATCATAAACTTTCATGGATGTTGTCCCTTACGTTGAGTATATAGCCTCGGCCTTGATCCTGATCTCCAGCTCTTTGTTGACCTCGGCGTGGAGATGCTCTCCGTTGTGTGGTGTCGGATGCAGGAACCTGGGCAGGTACATTCCCTCATCGCAAGAGGGAGCAGGAGAGTCCACTGAATTGGAAAAGAACAAACGTACACAAGTAAAGGCCAATACTACACAAATAAATGCCATGTTTGTTGTTGTTTGTAGAATAAATATGTCCATCCATCCATCCAATGCATTCTTAACCATCAGAAGAGGAGTGTTTCTCACCCAGAAGAGAGAACTGCAGAGGGAGTTTGCTGAGGGGAGCAGTGGAGGGATACAGGCTTCCTGGGGTGGAAGGGGTCCAGGGGGTGGTGGTAGTGGGCCTGGTGGTGGTGGTGGTAGTGGGCCAGGTGGTGGTGGTGACTGCTGTGGTTGTTGATTGGGGAATGATGTTGGGTTGGTTCCACCACCAAGGAGAAGGAGTCGTGGTGGGTTGGTTCCACCACCAAGGAGAAGGAGGAGTCGTGGTGGGTTGGTTCCACCACCAAGGAGAAGAAGGAGTCGTGGTGGGTTGGTTCCACCACCAAGGAGAAGAAGGAGTCGTGGTGGGTTGGTTCCACCACCAAGGAGAAGAAGGAGTCGTGGTGGGTTGGTTCCACCACCAAGGAGAAGGAGTCGTGGTGGGTTGGTTCCACCCAGGAGTGGTGTTGGGTTGGTTCCACCCAGGAGTGGTGGTGGGTTGGTTCCACCCAGGAGTGGTGGTGGGTTGGTTCCACCCAGGAGTGGTGGTGGGTTGGTTCCACCACCAGGGATAGGAGACGGTTGTTTGGTAGATGGAGCGTCGGCGTCTCCCTGCATGAAGCGGAGTTCTGGAGGAACTAGAGCCATCGGTGTAAGACAGGGTGATGTGTTGGTTGGGGAAGTCCTCTACAACTAGTTCAAACCCGTAGACGCCGCTCGCCGAAGTGTAACCGTATCGTAAGGAGCAAGATCCCTAACAGAGTGAAGAGGTTAGAACACAAAAGGAATCGCTGGTTAAGACCAAATACAATATGCCAATATTGTGCAATCACATTATAGATTGAATGCAAATGAGTTGTGGTTTATGTTGTAATGTTTTGGTCACACCGTGACAGCCCAGCACATTGTGGAGCGTATCAACAATCACATTAGATTCAAAGGGGTTGAAAATAACTGCTCACACCAACCTGATCCAGGTAGAAGCCTGAGGGCTGGTCACACCTATCGCACTCAGGTCTGACCAATCCGTATCTGCATCTGACACGATCACCGTCAGGGTCAAAGGCCATGAGGTTGTAGGATCTCTGACAGTTCTGGGGAACACTACAATGACATGAGTCAGAAATACAACATGTGAAATGAGTAAACTCCAGGGGCTCTATTTTAACAAACCTAACACAATGATCGGTCTGGGCGCTGGCAGTTGGTTCGGAGGCGTGTCAGACATAGTTTAGCTATTTTCACCACCACTATTATTGGCGCAGTTGCTGGCAGTGGCGCAAAAGGGCTTGGCTTTGATGAATAAACCAGTTGTGGGTGTGTCGAGGCTTGGCTCCTCACTGGCCAATCAGAACGTGTTCCATGGCTAAATATGTGGTTGCTTCAAGTTGTGTATTTAGGGTGTTTTATGTATTTATTGCGTTGTCATCAACTTCAATTCGAATGTTAGTCCGTTACAGCCTAGTTCGTTAAATAGCCTGCCCCATATTTGCAAAAAATAGTATGTTGAACATGTTTGCAGTCCACATTGTTCTAATTGCATTGCTTCAATATGGAAATGACCATAGGCTATAGCATGTGTACTGATATAGGGGCTACTGTAAATTGCAGTCTGGACATGGACATGCCAAACATAGTCAATAAGCAAGATCAAATTCACTAGGCTATTGATAAGGCCTAAAAATACAGTGTATAATTCTAATAAAAACAAAACAACAACAGTGGGCGTGTCTAAATTTATAATATCTGGCTAATGATAGGTGGCCTGGAGAAAAAAAGAATGGACCGGTGTGGGGGCTGCCCCTAGACACACACCTCAAATATTGCCACCCCTCCCACTTTAGCGCAAGTAAGCTGAAGTTAGACAGGTAAATTGCCGAACCTGGTGTCAGGGCTGGAAAATGCTGGTGTGCTATTTTTTACATAACGAAATTGCAAACTAACTTGAGTTTGATTCTGGCGCCTTCTTACCGCCAGCCAAAAATGGAGCCATATGTCTAAACAAGGGAATTAGGATTTCAATAACCTATGCAAATGACCTAAAATAATCGTGTACATTCTGCACTATTCTTAGTTATATCCAAAGAAAACCTGATCAGTTCAAAGAGGTACTGTATATGGAGTCAGAAAGTTTTACCGTATGAAAGGAAGAATGGCTGTGACTGGAGATCTGTTGGGTTCACCAGTATCCGATCTTGATCCCAGATCCACTTGTGTTTCCAGGCTCCAAGATCCAAGACCGTTTACTGTGGGGATCCAACAGCAGCTGTTTTGTCTATTACAACAACAAAACATATTTAGATAAGTGGTCACTTGGGCTGGAATGTTACCAAACCCACCATAGCAATATCCTTTACCTAGTGTCTTTGACATGGTCTTTGAAAAAAACCTAAATGAGGGAGTCTACCTTGTAGAAGTAGGTTTGAACAGTATAGCCAAAACCATTTTACCAGATTTCAATAAATTGAATATATCTCTTTCATAACAAACTTACATCAATTGAAAAGCTTTATCACTGGGAATATTTCTGGTTTCGACCGTTTCAGTTTCACACCACTGGTTGTAGTAAGCACTCCGCCCTCTGCTGCTGGTGTCAATTGTGCCTCTCACATTTTCGATAGAAGAGCCGCAGTTCCCTGAGGAACAATACCAGTAAGCGTAATCACACCAATCATGGGTATTCTTGTAGCGGAAATCCACCTGGAGAACAGAAAGTTACATTGTAATGGGGCAATAAAACATAATTAGACTGATGAAGTCTAATTAAACGGATGTTTTGAAACAGCTTTGCCAGAACAACTGTTTCAATCTCACGAAGAATCATTTCAATATGTTCAACAGAGACTGTTATAGCATTTTATCTGTGATAACTGGCAGATGATAACAGATTGGCACTTACTCACTGCAGTTGGAGATTTGCACCATATTCGTTGTTTGCCTTTTAATATTCTGATATTAATGATAAATACAAACAAACCAAACAGCAAAGGGAATACATACAAAACACTCAAACTAACCAAACAGCAGCAGCGCCATATTGGATGAAGTGGGTTGTTTTTACAGCCAAGTTGTGGGCATGTAATTCTATATATATTTTCAAAGACAACATTATATGTGCGTGAAGTACTCGCTGGGACTTCTTCCCCGGGCGCCCAATGCGGCAGCCTCACGCACGTCTGATTCAGAGGGGTTGGGTTAAAAGTGGAAGTCAAGTTCCGGTTGGACCTTGTGTGCAATTGACGATAAAAATAAATGTAATGTTTAAGAGCTTGTCTCAATAAAGGATAACAGGGGAAAATACTTTCACAAATTTGGATCCACGGTTCTGTCATTCTTGTTTAATTCTCTAATGACAAAAAGTCTGCAACCTGTTTTAACCACGATTGAAAGGTGGGTGGTTTGTCATTTTTTCCAAAATACAAGAATACATTTATTTGCAAAGTAGGATAGTTTTCAGCAACCTTAGCCTGTCTGAGTCAAGCGTGACATTTGGCATGTAATTAAGGAGGTAAAGGCTTGGAGATTGTTCTAATTCCATGTCTAAAATGATCTGAGTGGCTGTATGTATAGCGCGCCAGAAATCCACTAATTTACTGCAATGCCAGAATAGGTGCAAAAAGGTTCCTTTCTCTGTCCTACACATGCACCATATTTGTTAAGTGTTTATACCAGTGAAACATTTGCACCTGTTAATTTCAGACTGAATCAAACGTAACAAATGGAAAAACAGACACATTAAGAAAAAATGACTTTAAGACAGTTTCGTGTTTTCTTTGATTCCCTTCTGAAAATACCAGGTGCTCATTTTACATTGATGCAAAAGCTTAATAAATCTCAAATGTATTTTTTCTATAGCCTCTTATGTCTCAATAATTTGATAACAAAACGTTGCATTCCATTAATTGAAACATAAATACTCATACGCTAAATAAAACAATAAATGGTGATTGAATATAATTTATCTAAATTCACAATTATTGCATGCACCCTTATTAATATACCGTAATACAATAAATTGTATTGGAATAGATGCGATGTCATTCAACATTTCTAAAGATTCCAACCATATGCTAATACAGTAAAGAATCAAATCAAAAATTGTAATTGTCACGTGCGCCGAATGCAACAGGTATATTAGTCCTTAGGGTGAAATGCTGACTGACGAGCCCTTAACCACCAACGCAGTTAAAAAAAAGTAAGAACAATTTGCTAAATAAACTTAAGGAAAAATAGTAACACAATACAATAACAATAACGAGGCTATATACAGTGGGGGAAAAAAGTATTTAGTCAGCCACCAATTGTGCAAGTTCTCCCACTTAAAAAGATGAGAGAGGCCTGTAATTTTCATCATAGGTACACGTCAACTATGACAGACAAATGGAGAAAAAAAAATCCAGAAAATCACATTGTAGGATTTTTAATGAATTTATTTGCAAATTATGGTGGAAAATAAGTATTTGGTCACCTACAAACAAGCAAGATTTCTGGCTCTCACAGACCTGTAACTTCTTCTTTAAGAGGCTCCTCTGTCCTCCACTCGTTACCTGTATTAATGGCACCTGTTTGAACTTGTTATCAGTATAAAAGACACCTGTCCACAACCTCAAACAGTCACACTCCAAACTCCACAATGGCCAAGACCAAAGAGCTGTCAAAGGACACCAGAAACAAAATTGTAGACCTGCACCAGGCCGGGAAGACTGAATCTGCAATAGGTAAGTAAGCAGCTTGGTTTGAAGAAATCAACTGTGGGAGCAATTATTAGGAAATGGAATACATACAAGACCACTGATAATCTCCCTCGATCTGGGGCTCCACGCAAGATCTCACCCCGTGGGGTCAAAATGATCACAAGAACGGTAAGCAAAAATCCCAGAACCACACGGGGGGACCTAGTGAATGACCTGCAGAGAGCTGGGACCAAAGTAACAAAGCCTACCATCAGTAACACACTACGCCGCCAGGGACTCAAATCCTGAGTGTCCCCCTACTTAAGCCAGTACATGTCCAGGCCCGTCTGAAGTTTGCTAGAGTGCATTTGGATGATCCAGAAGAGGATTGGGAGAATGTCATATGGTCAGATGAAACCAAAATAGAAATTTTTGGGAAAAACTCAACTCGTCGTGTTTGGAGGACAAAGAATGCTGAGTTGCATCCAAAGAACACCATACCTACTGTGAAGCATGGGGGTGGAAACATCATGCTTTGGGGCTGTTTTTCTGCAAAGGGACCAGGACGACTGATCCGTGTAAAGGAAAGAATGAATGGGGCCATGTATCGTGAGATTTTGAGTGAAAACCTCCTTCCATCAGCAAGGGCATTGAAGATGAAATGTGGCTGGGTCTTTCAGCATGACAATGATCCCAAACACACCGCCCGGGCAACGAAGGAGTGGCTTCGTAAGAAGCATTTCAAGGTCCTGGAGTGGCCTAGCCAGTCTCCAGATCTCAACCCCATAGAAAATCTTTGGAGGGAGTTGAAAGTCTGTGTTGCCCAGCTACAGCCCCAAAACATCACTGCTCTAGAGGAGATCTGCATGGAGGAATGGGCCAAAATACCAGCAACAGTTTGTGAAAACCTTGTGAAGACTTACAGAAAACGTTTGACCTGTGTCATTGCCAACAAAGGGTATATAACAAAGTATTGAGAAACTTTTGTTATTGACCAAATACTTATTTTCCACCATAATTTGCAAATAAATTCATAAAAAATCCTACAATGTGATTTTCTGGATTTTTTTTCCTCATTTTGTCTGTCATAGTTGACGTGTACCTATGATGAAAATTACAGGCCTCTCTCATCTTTTTAAGTGGGAGAACATGCACAATTGGTGGCTGACTAAATACTTTTTTTCCCCACTGTACAAGGAGTACCACCGAGTCAATGTGCTGGGGTACTGGGTAGTGGAGGTAATTGAGGTAATATGTACATGTAGTTATAATAATAATAATAATAATAATAATAATAATAATAATAATAATAAGCCATTTAGCAGACGCTTTTATCCAAAGCGACTTACAGTCAGTTAGTAGGGGTAAAGTGACTATGCATAGATAATAAACAGAGAGTAGCAGCTTATGTGAAGAGTGTAAAGGTATGTGTGTGTGTGTGTGTGTGTGTGTGTGTGTGTGTGTTGGAGTGTCAGTGTAGTATGTGTGAGTGTGTGGTTAGAGTCCAGTAAGTGTACATCGAGCCTGTGTAAGAGAATAAATCATAATAAAATAAGGGGGTCAATGTAAATAGTCCGGGTAGCCATTTGATGAACTGTTCAGCAGTCTTATGGCTTGGGGGTAGAAGCTGTTAAGGAGCCTTTTGGTCCCGGACTTGGTGCTTTGGTACCCAAGAAGAGAGAACAGTCTATGACTTGGGTCGCTGAATAATTGGGTCACTAAGGCTGCGTTTACACAAGCAGCCAAATTCTGATATTTTGCCACTAATTAGTCTTTTTTGATCAATCAGATCAGATCGTTTGCCAATAATTGGGCAAAATATCAGAATTGGGCTGCCTGTGTAAACGCAGCCAATGATCCCTTAAATATCTCTCACCTTGAATGTTCCGTCAGCGTTCCTCCCTTTGGGGGTGAAGGACATGGAGCCTCCATAGAAGTGTCCCGCTGATGCCAGGGAGACCAGTAGCAGCAGATGCAGCAACACCGGTGTGTAAGGGGGCATGATTCCTGGATCTCTCTGGAGGATCCCTCTCTACCTATCTGCCCCAGCATCCAACCTCCATACCTTTATACCACCTCAGACACGCCATCCATTCAGGAGGAATGTCACAGCAGATGGCAAACGTTGTTTCATTTGTCACACCCTGAACATGTTCTCTGTATTAGTGGTGTAACTGGTTTTATTGAACTGGGAAACGAAGGTTAAAATACATTTTTTTCATAATACCCTGAAACGAAAGGGGGAAAAAAAGTCCTGAGTTATAGTAATTCTGCATATCTTGAACTTTTCTCTGATAATCTCTGACATTGGCCTGATTTACATTTCAATTTTAGTCATTTATCAGATGCTCTTATCCAGAGCGACTTACAGTTAGTGAGTGCATACATTATATATTTTTTTTATTTTTTCATACTGGCCCCCCCCCCCCGTGGGAATCGAACCCACAACCCTGGCGTTGCAAACGCCATGCTCTACCAAAATCCCCTGCCGGCCATTCCCTCCCCTACCCTGGACAACGCTGGGCCAATTGTGCGCCGCCCCATGGGTCTCCCGGTCGCGGCCGGCTACGACAGAGCCTGGATTCGAACCAGGATCTCTAGTGGCACAGCTAGCACTGCGATGCAGTGCCTTATCCAGAGCCACTTACAGGAGCAATTAGGGTTAATTGCCTTGCTCATGGGCACATCGACAGATTGTTCACCTCGTCGGCCAGTAAGCATTTGCACCAGTACTATGCATTTGTTATGACACATGAAAGGTATTTAAATAAAAATGTACAAATAATGAGCCTAAATTATCAAGATTAAGAAAGATTAAGGTTAATACATGTATTTCACACCTGAATGTTGTTCCATTTCAATTACATGTATTTCACAACTATTGCTGTTACCACTGTAGATAATGGTGAGTTTATTGATTAATGAGTAGGTTTTCATTATGTGTTTGGTTTGGGTTGTTGTGTCTGTGGGGCGAATGGCCACAGCAATTCAAAATGTATGGTACACAATGCATGCTGATCATAAATGGTGCAAAACTTGCTTATGAAAAATATAATGCATTGGTCCTGCTACAGATTACTTAGGAAATACATCCTTCATTCCCTCCTTGGGTAGGCTGGATAGGTGAAAACAGTGACCCACTACGCTTTCACCAATCCAATCCATATTCACCAATGTTATTGCTCCTTGTGGTGTTCTTATTCTGTTTCCATGCCTGTTACCACGGTGACGATCACACAAACAAAAAAAAGGATGCTTTTCATGGTAATTTGTCAATCCCCTTTAAACCAATGTGTGAGTCAAAAGTATGTTTTTACACTTCCGCTCTGTCCCTGTCAGATGTTTGTATATCTGTTTTCACATCGTTTAACTGGCACGGGTGGGTTGGAGTCCACCTGACTAACAGTATGAAGATGACAGGTGGATTATCATCTGAGCTCTTGTCAAACATCAGTCAAGGTGAAAAATGCTTATTGAATGAAATAATATGTTGGGTAAACAATAGCTCAAAGATGATCTGATCATGCCCTGCCCTAGATGCCCCATTGTTTTCATTAGATTTATGATGCTTCAGGAATGTTCCACAGAACTCAAGGATTTCTGCTGGCAAGTCATTGAACTTGTTTGAGATGAAACCGACAGCATCCAGACAAAGGGCTTCCAAGGAGATGCTTAATCTGAGTTGGACAATACAATCTCAAAATAAACCCTTACATAACCACTTTACCGTACAATGATAATTCTAAATACTTACAATAATAATATTGTCACGCCCTGGCTCTGGGGACTCTAATATGTTGAGCCAGGGTGTGTAAAGTATATGTGTTTTGTTCTAGGTTTCACATTCTAGTATTGTTTGTCTATGTTGGCCAGTGTGGTTCTCAATCAGAGGCAACGTGATTCAGCTGTTGCTTGTTGTCTCTGATTGAGAACCATACTTTAGCAGCCTGTTTCCCCACAGAGTTTGTGGGATCTTGTTTCTAGTCTGTTGTGTTAGACCGTGAACTGTCACGTTATCGTTTTGTTGTTTTTTGATCGTGTCTCTAATAAAGAGTATGTTTGCCTGCAACGCTGCGCCTTGGTCCTCATCTCTGTTAGACGATCGTGACAAATACTACATACTTACAATAATAATACTACATACTTACAATAATAATACTACATACTTACAATAGCAAAGGTTGGGCTGAATGATAGAGACAGCAACTCAACCATACAGTCTGTGTTTTATAAAGATATTGAAGTAGGAACTCATTCCTTCATACTACAGATTGCTAAACGGAGGTAAATACACCTGTCTCCTTATATCTGAGTTAATTCAGTAATTTTTCCACATTGACACAGATCATCACCAATCGCCCAAACACTGATTGTCATGTGGACTTCAGTTGAAATAACAAGGCTGTCACTCTGAACCAAAAACTGTGCCTGTAAACTGGTTAAGCTTCATTCAATCAATCATTAGTTTGTGCCATACAGTGGTGATTGTCCCAAGGGTCAGTTCTGCCTTCCAGTAGACTAGGTGAAGCTCATGAATAAGGAAGTGTTTTATAGCACACAGTCATTCAAGGTATTAATCTGCAGACAATAGGGACCGATCAGATTTACTAGAGGGAAGGATTAGAGACTTGAACACCAGGAACGCTGTCAATTCTATTGCTTTTAAGCTTTGTTATGCAACTGAGACTGGTCTACTGCATAGGGATATGTGGTTTGTATGGTTTCTGTGTTTCTAAGGTAAACGTGAAATATCCTGTTCATTTGTGTATCTTGTTCTCCCAAGGGGAGACGCTAAAGGGAGTGGAGAACAGACCTGGGTCAAATACAGCAGGTCTGGAGGTGTGCTTCATTTAGCTTGACCAGCATACAGGTGTGGGCAGTTTGGCACTATTCCATTGGTTCCATTGTACCAAGTCATTCTACGTTAGATTTGATTTGCTGCCATTCGCTGCACATGTGTCAGCATCCTTGCATTTCAATGAATAAGCAGAAATCATCTAGATTCCTAATTTCCCCCTATTGAATTATTGATCAATGAAGCACTGAACAATTCGTTGATAGTAATTAGAAACGTATTGTCTTTGTACTGGTTGAAGTGTATGTTCAGTTATCTTAATAATCATTTGTGCTTACTGTGTATTTTTCCTATGCAATTTCTAATTGTAAAGCAAAGTTTTTGCATGCTGTTGTTTTTTGGGTCTAGAAAACTAGGAAACTGTGTTGCTAGAAGGGATGTTAGCAAAGTATTGGTATCTGTTGTGATGAAACTGTGTTGCTAGAAGGGATGTTAGCAAAGTATTGGTATCTGTTGTGATGAAACTGTGTTGCTAGAAGGGATGTTAGCAAAGTATTGGTATCTGTTGTGATGAAACTGTTGTGCTAGAAGGGATGTTAGCAAAGTATTGGTATATGTTGTGATGAAACTGTGTTGCTAGAAGGGATGTTAGCAAAGTATTGGTATCTGTTGTGATGAAACTGTGTTGCTAGAAGGGATGTTAGCAAAGTATTGGTATCTGTTGTGATGAAACTGTGTTGCTAGAAGGGATGTTAGCAAAGTATTGGTATCTGTTGTGATGAAACTGTGGTGCTAGAAGGGATGTTAGCAAAGTATTGGTATCTGTTGTGATGAAACTGTGTTGCTAGAAGGGATGTTAGCAAAGTATTGGTATCTGTTGTGATTTCATCTTCCATATTAGAGGAGCTGTAAGGCAGAGATTGAATGGGAAAGAAGACTACATTAACTGCGCTATGTAAATCCCAGAAGGAAATACGGTTCAGGAATTAATCAACTGTTAAATAATAATACAGAATAATGTACTGTCTGTATTGTGATCGCTATAGGAGAGAGAGAGGGATAGAGAGAGAGAGAGAGACAGAAAGAGAGAGACAGAGACAGAGTGTCACGGAATCAGCCGAGGCTGCTCCTCCTCCTTGCTCGGGCAGGCTTCGGCGTTCGTCGTCCCCGGAGTACTAGCTGCCACCGATCTATGTCTCGGTGTTTGACTTGTTTTGTCTGATTGTGTACACCTGTTCCCCATTATGTTGTATTGTATTCCCTATTTAACCCTCTGTCGTTCATTGTGTGTTGTGTGTTATTGTATTCGTCATCGGCAGTGTTCGTGTGCGGGTTGTTTTTCCTCCTTGTGTGGAGATTGTTTTCTTCTCTGGTTACTTTCGAGTAAAGTACGTTTCCAGTAAGCTCTGTGTCCTGCGTTTGACTTCGCCTACCGCATTTCACCGTCGCATTCTGACAGAATAACACACCAAGATGGAGTCAGCAGGATCGGCGGCGCCAAGGGGAGCACTGGAGGAGCGTGTAACCCACCAAGAGGCCATGATCCAGCACCTGGGCACCACCATCCAAGGGGTGATGGACACCTTGAGGCGATGGGAGAGTGGAGGTTTGCCCACACCTCCTCCTACGATACCACCACCATCAGCCATATCCATCGTTCCATCTCCGGAGTCCAGTGGGATTCGGCTCTCGCTCCCGAGGGCTTATGATGGCACCGCGGCCGGGTGTCAGGGTTTCCTACTCCAGGTTGAACTCTACCTAGCAACCATTCACCCGGCGCCCTCGGGATACGAGAGCGTGTCCGCCCTCATCTCCTGTCTGTCCGGCAAGGCGCTGGAATGGGCCAACGCCGAATAGGGTGGGATAGACGCCGCTACGGTCAGCTATGCAGAGTTCACCCGCCGCTTCCGGGTAGTATTCGATCATCCCCCAGAGGGTAAAGCGGCGGGTGAGCGTCTATTCCACCTTAGACAGGGGAGGAGGAGCGCGCAGGAGTTCGCGCTGGACTTCCGGACGCTAGCTGCCAACACGGGATGGAATGAGAGGGCCCTCATCGACCACTACAGATGCAGCCTGAGGGAGGACGTGCGTCGGGAATTGGCCTGCAGGGACACCAACCTCAGCTTTGATCAACTGGTGGACATGTCGATTCGCCTGGATACCCTGTTGGCTACCCGCGGACGTCCGGATTCGGGGCCGTCCATTCCATCCCCCAGCACTTCCGAGCCGACCCCTTTGGAGCTCGGGGGTGCTGGTGCTAGGGAGACCAGGAGGGAGACCAGGAGGGAGGCCGACCCCTGCACCAACTGTGGCCGTAGAGGACACACTGCTGGTCGGTGCTGGGGAGGATCTCCTAGGAATCGAGGCAGTGGGCGACGCACTGATGAGTCATTCCAGGTGAGTAGGCACCCAACTCACCCAGAGCTCTCTGCTGATCATATGTGTATTCAAGTGGTGTTTCCCGAGGTTTCTCCTCACTCCCCGCATAAGGCGCTAGTAGATTCAGGCGCAGCGGGGAATTTTATCCATCGCCAGTTCACCTATAAGTTAGGGATTCCTATCGTATCTGTTGATGTGCCCTTCCCTATTCATGCCCTAGATAGCCGCCCGTTGGGGTCAGGATTGATTAGGGAGGTCACGGCGCCTCTCCGGATGAAAACGCAGGAGGGTCATGAGGAGATTTGTATTTGATTGATTCTCCTGCGTTTCCTGTGGTGTTGGGGCTTCCCTGGTTAACAGCTCATGACCCCAACATTTCATGGCAGCAGAGAGCTCTCCAGGGATGGTCTGTTCAGTGCTGCTATTCCAGTTTCAACTGTTCTGCCTGCGGCTACGAAACCCCTACCTGTCCCAGACCTGCTGTTTTCAACTCTAAATGATCGGCTATGAAAAGCCAACTGAGAGACCTGAGCCCTAGGACCATACGTCGGGACTACCGGCCGTGGTGACTCCTTGCTGTCCCCAGTCCGCCTGGCCTTGCTGCTATTCCAGTTTAAACTGTTCTGCCTGCGGTTATGGAACCCCCTACCTGTCCCAGACCTGCTGTTTTAAACTCTAATGATCGGCTATGAAAAGCCAACTGAGATTTATTCCTGATTATTATTTGACCATGCTTGTCACTTATGAACATTTTTGAACATCTTGGCATGGTTCTGTTATAATCTCCACCCGGCACAGCCAGAAGAGGACTGGCCACCCCTCATAGCCTGGTTCCTCTCTAGGTTTCTTCCTAGGTTTTGCCTTTCTAGGGAGTTTTTCCTAGCCACCGTGCTTCTACACCTGCATTACTAGCTGTTTGGGGTTTTAGGCTGGGTTTCTGTACAGCACTTCGAGATATTAGCTGATGTAAGAAGGGCTATATAAAATAAAATTGATTGATTGATTGATTGTACTGGGCGGTGTAGGCGTTTCCATAGGGGCAACGACGGTGGAAAGCCCGAACCAAGTTCCCGCCTTGCACATTCCACCTGAGTATGCCAATTTGGCTCTCGCCTTCAGTAAGAAGAAGGCGACTAAATTACCACCTCATCGACAGGGGGATTGTGCGATAGACCTCCAGGTAGGCGCTGCGCTTCCACGTAGTCACGTGTATCCTCTGTCTCAGGAGGAGACGGCCGCTATGGAGACCTACGTCACCGAATCTTTGAGACAGGGTTACATACGGCCGTCTACTTCCCCTGCGTCCTCGAGTTTCTTTTTTGTGAAGAAGAAGGATGGGGGTTTACGCCCGTGTATTGATTACCGTGGTCTAAATCAGATCACCATCAAATAAAGCTATCCTCTCCCTCTGATTGCTAGTATGACGGAGTCATTACACGGGGCGCGATTCTTCACAAAATTGGATCTCAGGAGCGCGTACAACCTGGTGCGCATTAGGGAGGGAGATGAGTGGAAGACAGCATTCAGTACCACCTCGGGTCACTATGAGTACCTCGTCATGCCATACGGGTTAATGAATGCTCCTTCAGTCTTCCAATCATTTGTGGGACGAGATTTTCCGGGACTTGCATGGACAGGGTGTTGTGGTATATATTGATGAGATCCTAATATACTCCGCTACACGAGCCGAGCATGTGTCCCTGGTGCGTCGAGTACTTGGTAGACTGTTGGAGCATGACCTGTATGCGAAGGCGGAGAAATGTCTGTTCTTCCAGGAGTCCATCTCCTTCCTGGGACATCGGTTGTCTGCGTCAGGGGTAGAGATGGAGATTGACCGCATTTCTGCCGTGCGTAATTGGCAGACTCCCACCACGGTAAAGGAGGTGCAGCGCTTCTTGGGTTTGCCAATTACTACCGGAGGTTTATCCGGGGCTTTGGACAGGTAGCAGCTCCCATTACCTCTCTGCTAAAGGGGGGTCCGGTGCGCCTGCAGTGGTCAGCTGAGGCGGACAGGGCGTTTAAACGTCTGAAGGCGCATCCGGATCCCTCTTTGGCATTTCAGGTGGAGGTGGACGCTTCCGAGGCTGGGATCGGCGCTGTGCTGTCTCAGCGCTCGGGTACGCCACCTAAACTCCACCCCTGTGCTTTCTATTCTAAGAAGCTCAGTCCGGCGGAGCGCAATTATGACGTGGGGGATAGGGAGCTGCTGGCTGTGGTTCAAGCCCTGAAGGTGTGGAGACATTGGCTTGAGGGGGCTAAACACCCTTTTCTCATTCTGACTGACCATCGTAACCTGGAGTACATCCGGGCAGTGAGGAGGCTGAATCCTCGCCAGGCAAGGTGGTCAATGTCTTGTTTAGTGGCACCGGTGGTGTGGGAGGTGGATGCGGAAATCGAGCGGGCGTTACGTTCCGACCCTACTCCTCCACAGTGTCCAGAGGGTCGGAGGTACGTGCCGCTCGAGGTTCGCGACCGTTTCATATACTGGGCTCACACGTCACCCTCCTCTGGTCATCCGGGTATTGGTCGGACAGTGCACTGCCTTAGTGAGAAGTACTGGTGGCCAACCTTAGCTAAGGACGTGAGGGTTTATGTTTCCTCCTGCTCGGTGTGCGCCCAGTGTAAGGCACCTAGACACCTGCCCAGGGGGAAGTTACAACCCCTACCCGTTCCACAACGGCCGTGGTCTCATCTATCGGTGGATTTTGTCACGGACCTTCCTCCCTCCCAGGGGAACACTACGATCTTGGTCGTTGTGGATCGGTTTTCTAAAGCCTGCCGTCTCATTCCCCCTGCCAGGTCTCCCTACTGCCCTACAAACTGCTGAGGCCCTGTTTACACACGTCTTCCGGCACTATGGGATGCCTGAGGATATAGTGTCTGATCGGGGTCCCCAGTTCACCTCTAGAGTCTGGAGGGCATTTATGGAACGTCTGGGGGGTCTCGATTAGCCTTACCTCAGGTTTTCACCCCGAGAGTAATGGGCAGGTGGAGAGAGTTAACCAGGATGTGGGTAGGTTTCTGAGGTCATATTGCCAGGACCGGCAAGAGGAGTGGTCGGGATATATTCCCTGGGCAGAGATAGCCCAAAACTCCCTCCGCCATTCGTCCACTAACCTTACGCCTTTCCAGTGTGTGTTAGGTTATCAGCCGGTTCTGGCACCTTGGCATCAGAGCCAGACCGAAGCCCCTGCGGTGGACGAGTGGTTTCGGCGCTCAGAAGAAACTTGGAACGCTGCGCATGTCCATCTGCAGCAGGCCATCAGGCGGCAAAAGGCGAGCGCCGATCGCCACCGCAGTGAGGCTCCGGTGTATGCACCGGGAGACCGGGTCTGGCTCTCGACCCGAAACCTGCCCCTTCGCCTGCCCTGCCGGAAGCTGGGTCGGCGGTTTGTGGGGCCCTTTAAAGTCCTGAGGAGATTGAACGAGGTATGTTATAGGTTACAACTGCCCATTAATTACCGCATTAACCCCTCGTTCCATGTGTCTCTCCTCAGGCCGGTGGTGGCTGGTCCACTCCAAGAGAGTGAGGTACGAGAGGCTCCTCCGCCCCCGTTGGACATCGAGGGGGCTCCGGCGTACTCAGTCCGTTCCATTTTGGATTCGAGGCGTCGGACGGGGTGCCTGCAGTATCTCGTGGAGTGGGAGCGGTACTGAGTACTCCTGGGTCCCCAGGAGGGACATTCTAGATCCCTCCATGTTGAGGGACTTCCACCGGAGTCATCCGACTCGCCCTGCTCCGCGTCCTCCTGGCCGTCCCCGAGGCCGGGGTCGGCGCACGGCTGGAGCCGCGCGTCAAGGGGGGGGGTACTGTCACGGAATCAGCCGAGGCAGCTCCTCCTCCTTGCTCGGGCAGGCTTCGGCGTTCGTCGTCCCCGGAGTACTAGCTGCCACCGATCTATGTCTCGGTGTTTGACTTGTTTTGTCTGATTGTGGAGGAACGGATCAGACAGCGAGAGAGAGAGGACAGAGAGAGAGACAGAGAGAGAGGGGGACAGAGAGGAACAGAGAGAGTAGAGGAAGAGTGAACAACACATTCTTACTGAGGGGTTTTGAGTTTTTTAGTCTACGGAAACTGCCCCACCACTAGACAGTACTATACAAGTAGAAAGAACTAATGATGCTACTACATAAGCTGAATGACAGGTGTTTTAACAATCAACAGGTTTAGAAACAGGACATACTGCATTGTTGATAGAGTGAAAACGTTGTGCTCACTGTGCTCAATGAAGGACAAAACCACATTTTATTTACTGGCAGACCATTTTTTATTTTATTTTACAAGGAAACAGTTACAAAAGAGAACAATTAATTGTCTGCCACTAAATCAAAATAGGTAGATGAATCAGAAACCAAAGAGGAGCTGCGGACTGTAGAGAACAACCCAGCCAGTGTGTTCACCACGGCAGTCCACCTGTCCCTGGTCTAGATCAGTCCTACATAGGGCGTTGTTTGTAACATGCTTTATTTGGTCAAAAATATGAATTTGAAGCATCAAAATGCAAACAATCTCACCCATTTATCATTTCATTCCTTCATACAGCATCTTGTTGTTGTTTATTACCACTGATCCTGAGAGGAAAAAGAAGAAACCCGCTAGTATCACTGCTCTCTGGTATCACTGTTCTCTAGTATCACTGCTCTCTAGTATAACTGCTCTCTAGTATCACTGCTCTCTAGTATCACTGTTCTCTAGTATCACTGCTCTAGCTAGTATCACTGCTCTCTAGTATCACTGCTCTAGCTAGTATCACTGCTCTCTAGTATGACTGCTCTCTAGTATCACTGTTCTCTAGTATCACTACTCTCTAGTATCACTGCTCTCTAGTATCACTACTCTCTAGTATCACTGCTCTCTAGTATCACTGTTCTCTAGTATCACTGCTCTCTAGTATCACTGTTCTCTAGTATCACTGCTCTCTAGTATCACTGCTCTCTAGTATCACTGTTCTCTAGTATCACTGCTCTAGCTAGTATCACTGCTCTCTAGTATGACTGCTCTCTAGTATCACTGCTCTCTAGTATCACTGCTCTAGCTAGTATCACTGCTCTCTAGTATCACTACTCTCTAGTATCACTGCTCTAGCTAGTATCACTGCTCTCTAGTATCACTGCTCTCTAGTATCACTGCTCTCTAGTATCACTGTTCTCTAGTATCACTGCTCTAGCTAGTATCACTGCTCTCTAGTATCACTACTCTCTAGTATCACTGCTCTAGCTAGTATCACTGCTCTCTAGTATCACTGCTCTCTAGTATCACTGCTCTCTAGTATGACTGCTCTCTAGTATCACTGCTCTCTAGTATCACTGCTCTAGCTAGTATCACTGCTCTCTAGTATCACTGCTCTCTAGTATCACTGCTCTCTAGTATCACTACTCTCTAGTATGACTGCTCTCTAGTATCACTGTTCTCTAGTATCACTGCTCTCTAGTATCACTACTCTCTAGCATCACTGCTCTAGCTAGTATCACTGCTCTGTAGTATCAATGTTCTCCAGTATCACTGTTCTCTAGTATCACTGCTCTAGCTGGTATCACTGCTCTCTAGTATCACTGTTCTTTAGTATCACTGTTCTCTAGTATCACTGCTCTAGCTAGTATCACTGCTCTCTAGTATCACTGCTCTAGCTAGTATCACTGCTCTCTAGTATCACTGCTCTAGCTGGTATCACTGCTCTCTAGTATCACTGTTCTTTAGTATCACTGTTCTCTAGTATCACTGCTCTAGCTAGTATCACTGCACTCTAGTCTCACTGCTCTCTAGTATCACTGCTCTCAAGTATCACTGCTCTAGCTAGTATCACTGCTCTAGCTAGTATCACTGCTCTCTAGTATCACTGCTCTCTAGTATTACTGCTCTAGCTAGTATCACTGCTCTCTAGTATCACTGCTTTCTAGTATCACTGCTCTCTAGTATCACTGCTCTCTAGTATCACTGCTCTCTAGTATCACTGCTCTAGCTAGTTTCACTGCTCTCTAGTATCACTGCTCTAGCTAGTATCACTGCTCTCTAGTATCACTGCTCTAGCTAGTATCACTGCTCTCTATTCTCACTGCTCTAGCTAGTATCACTGCTCTCCAGTATCACTGCTCTAGCTAGTATCACTGCTCTCTAGTATCACTGCTCTAGCTAGTATCACTGCTCTCTAGTATCACTGCTCTAGCTAGTATCACTGCTCTCTAGGATCACTGCTCTCTAGTATTACTGCTCTAGCTAGTATCACTGCTCTCTAGTATCACTGCTCTAGCTAGTATCACTGCTCTCTAGTATCACTGCTCTAGCTGGTATCACTGCTCTCTAGTATCACTGTTCTTTAGTATCACTGTTCTCTAGTATCACTGCTCTCAAGTATCACTGCTCTAGCTAGTATCACTGCTCTCTAGTATCACTGCTCTCTAGTATCACTGCTCTCTAGTATCACTGCTCTAGCTAGTATCACTGCTCTAGCTAGTATCACTGCTCTCTAGTATCACTGCTCTAGCTAGTATCACTGCTCTCTAGTATCACTTCTCTAGCTAGTATCACTGTTCTCTAGTATCACTGCTCTCTAGTATTACTGCTCTAGCTAGTATCACTGCTCTCTAGTATCACTGCTCTCTAGTATCACTGCTCTCTAGTATCACTGCTCTAGCTAGTATCACTGCTCTAGCTAGTATCACTGCTCTCTAGTATCACTGCTCTCTAGTATCACTGCTCTCTAGTATCACTGCTCTAGCTAGTATCACTGCTCTCTAGTATCACTGCTCTAGCTAGTATCACTGCTCTCTAGTATCACTGCTCTAGCTAGTATCACTGCTCTCTAGTATCACTGCTCTCTAGTATCACTGCTCTAGCTAGTATCACTGCTCTCTAGTATCACTGCTCTCTAGTATCACTGCTCTAGCTAGTATCACTGCTCTCTAGTATCACTGCTCTAGCTAGTATCACTGCTCTAGCTAGTATCACTGCTCTAGCTAGTATCACTGCTCTCTAGTATCACTGCTCTCTAGTATCACTGCTCTCTAGTATCACTGCTCTAGCTAGTATCACTGCTCTCTATTATCACTGCTCTAGCTAGTATCACTGCTCTAGCTAGTATCACTGCTCTCTAGTATCACTGCTCTCTAGTATCACTGCTCTAGCTAGTATCACTGCTCTCTAGTATCACTGCTCTAGCTAGTATCACTGCTTTCTAGTATCACTGCTCTCTAGTATCACTGCTCTAGCTAGTATCACTGCTCTAGCTATATCACTGCTCTGTAGTATCACTGCTCTAGCTAGTATCACTGTTCTCTAGTATCACTGCTCTCTAGTATCACTGCTCTCTAGTATCACTGCTCTAGCTAGTATCACTGCTCTCTAGTATCACTGCTCTCTAGTATCACTGCTCTGTAGTATCACTGCTCTCTAGTATCACTGCTCTCTAGTATCACTGCTCTCTAGTATCACTGCTCTCTAGTATCACTGCTCTCTAGTATCACTGCTCTCTAGTATCACTGCTCTCTAGTATCACTGCTCTCTAGTATCACTGCTCTCTAGTATCACTGCTCTCTAGTATCACTGCTCTCTAGTATCACTACTCTCTAGTATCACTGCTCTAGCTAGTATCACTGCTCTCTAGTATCACTGCTCTCTAGTATCACTGTTCTCTAGTATCACTGCTTTCTAGTATCACTCCTCTCTAGTATCACTCCTCTCTAGTATCACTGCTCTAGCTAGTATCACTGCTCTCTAGTATCACTGCTCTCTAGTATCACTCCTCTCTAGTATCACTGCTCTAGCTAGTATCACTGCTCTCTAGTATCACTGCTCTCTAGTATGACTGCTCTCTAGTATCACTGCTCTAGCTAGTATCACTGCTCTCTAGTATCACTGCTCTAGTATCACTGCTCTCTAGTATCACTGCTCTCTAGTATCACTGCTCTAGCTAGTATCACTGCTCTCTAGTATCACTGCTCTCTAGTATCACTGCTCTCTAGTATCACTGCTCTCTAGTATCACTGCTCTCTAGTATCACTGCTCTCTAGTATCACTGCTCTCTAGTATCACTGCTCTAGCTAGTATCACTGCTCTCTAGTATCACTGCTCTCTAGTATCACTGTTCTCTAATATCACTGCTCTCTAGTATCACTACTCTCAAGTATCACTTCTCTAGCTAGTATCACTGTTCTCTAGTATCACTGCTCTCTAGTATCACTGCTCTAGCTAGTATCACTGCTCTCTAGTATCACTACTCTTGCTAGCATCGCTGCTCTCTAGTATCACTGCTCTCTAGTATCACTGCTCTCTAGTATCACTGTTCTCTAGTATCACTGCTCTCTAGTATCACTGTTCTCTAGTATCACTGCTCTCTAGTATCACTGCTCTCTAGTATCACTGTTCTCTAGTATCTCTGTTCTAGCTAGTATCACTGCTCTCTAGTATCACTGCTCTCTAGTATCACTGCTCTCTAGTATCACTGCTCTCTAGTATCACTACTCTTGCTAGCATCGCTGCTCTCTAGTATCACTGCTCTCTAGTATCTCTGTTCTAGCTAGTATCACTGCTCTCTAGTATCACTGTTCTCTAGTATCACTGCTCTCTAGTATCACTACTCTAGCTAGTATCACTGCTCTCTAGTATCAGTGCTCTTGCTAGTATCACTGTTCTCTAGTATCTCTGTTCTAGCTAGTATCACTGCTCTCTAGTATCACTGCTCTCTAGTATCACTGCTCTCTAGTATCACTGCTCTCTAGTATCACTGCTCTCTAGTATCACTGCTCTCTAGTATCACTGCTCTCTAGTATCACTGCTCTCTAGTATCACTGCTCTCTAGTATCACTGCTCCTAGTATCACTGCTCCCTAGTATCACTGCTCTCTAGTATCTCTGTTCTAGCTAGTATCACTGCTCTCTAGTATCACTGCTCTCTAGTATCACTACTCTTGCTAGCATCGCTGCTCTCTAGTATCACTGCTCTCTAGTATCACTGCTCTCTAGTATCACTGCTCTCTAGTATCACTGCTCCCTAGTATCACTGCTCCCTAGTATCACTGCTCTCTAGTATCTCTGTTCTAGCTAGTATCACTGCTCTCTAGTATCACTGCTCTCTAGTATCACTGTTCTCTAGTATCACTGCTCTCTAGTATCACTGCTCTCTAGTATCACTACTCTTGCTAGCATCGCTGCTCTCTAGTATCACTGTTCTCTAGTATCACTGCTCTCTAGTATCACTACTCTAGCTAGTATCACTGCTCTCTAGTATCAGTGCTCTTGCTAGTATCACTGCTCTCTAGTATCACTGCTCTCTAGTATCACTGCTCTCTAGTATCACTGCTCCCTAGTATCGCTGCTCTCTAGTATCACTGCTCTCTAGTATCACTGCTCTCTAGTATCACTGCTCTCTAGTATCACTGCTCCCTAGTATCACTGCTCTCTAGTATCACTGCTCTCTAGTATCACTGCTCTCTAGTATCACTGCTCTCTAGTATCACTGCTCTCTAGTATCACTACTCTTGCTAGCATCGCTGCTCTCTAGTATCACTGCTCTCTAGTATCACTGCTCTCTAGTATCACTGTTCTCTAGTATCACTGCTCTCTAGTATCACTGTTCTCTAGTATCACTGCTCTCTAGTATCACTGTTCTCTAGTATCACTGCTCTCTAGTATCACTGCTCTCTAGTATCACTGCTCTCTAGTATCACTACTCTTGCTAGCATCGCTGCTCTCTAGTATGACTGCTCTCTAGTATCACTGCTCTCTAGTATCACTGCTCTCTAGTATCACTGCTCTCTAGTATCACTGCTCTCTAGTATCACTACTCTTGCTAGCATCGCTGCTCTCTAGTATCACTGCTCTCTAGTATCACTGCTCTCTAGTATCACTGCTCCCTAGCATCGCTGCTCTCTAGTATCACTGCTCTCTAGTATCACTGCTCTCTAGTATCACTGTTCTCTAGTATCACTGCTCTCTAGTATCAGTGCTCTTGCTAGTATCACTGTTCTCTAGTATCTCTGTTCTAGCTAGTATCACTGCTCTCTAGTATCACTGCTCTCTAGTATCACTGTTCTCTAGTATCACTGCTCTCTAGTATCACTACTCTAGCTAGTATCACTGCTCTCTAGTATCACTGCTCTCTAGTATCACTGCTCTCTAGTATCACTACTCTCTAGTATCACTACTCTAGCTAGTATCACTGCTCTCTAGTATCACTGTTCTCTAGTATCACTGCTCTCTAGTATCAGTGCTCTTGCTAGTATCACTGTTCTCTAGTATCTCTGTTCTAGCTAGTATCACTGCTCTCTAGTATCACTGCTCTCTAGTATCACTGTTCTCTAGTATCTCTGTTCTAGCTAGTATCACTGCTCTCTAGTATCACTGCTCTCTAGTATCACTGTTCTCTAGTATCTCTGTTCTAGCTAGTATCACTACTCTCTAGTATCACTACTCTAGCTAGTATCACTGCTCTCTAGTATCACTACTCTCTAGTATCACTACTCTCTAGTATCACTGCTCTCTAGTATCACTGCTCTAGCTAGTATCACTGCTCTCTAGTATCACTGCTCTAGCTAGTATCACTGCTCTCTAGTATCACTGCTCTAGCTAGTATCACTGCTCTCTAGTATCACTGCTCTAGCTAGTATCACTGCTCTCTAGTATCACTGCTCTCTAGTATCACTGCTCTAGCTAGTATCACTGCTCTCTAGTATCACTGCTCTCTAGTATCACTACCCTTGCTAGCATCGCTGTTCTCTAGTATCACTGCTCTTTATGAAGCTTTACGTATCGTTTTCAAGGCGTTCATCAGAGCTTTTGAGAGTGTTTTTCATTTGCACCCCTGTGTAGACATTGCTCCACCCACATCCGTTCAATGCATCGAATGGGGTTGGAGTCGAGGGAAAATAAACAGGCGTTACCAAATATAAAAATGTACATTTAATTAGTATTCTAATCAAGTGTACATAAAGCATATTAAACACGTATGTAAAACCACACGTTTTCATAAATCATTGGGTACAGTGCAAGAAAAAACATCAAGAGTCGTCTGAAGCGGTGGCATTAGTTCATGTTCTCATTTACAACACAACATACATAACGGGCATTTCATCATTAAGACCTTTTGGGAATAATGTCTAGAGGCTGAAAATCCCCAAACATTCTCTTTTGCTCATAGTATTATTTATATCCCCTCCACCATATGATATATCTTGACTTTCTCTCTGCCACAAAATCTGAAAGGTAGAAATGTCACGCTTTTGGTCATTAAAATGTAATGCGACTGGATAATCCCTGTCGTGATAAAACGTTTATGTTCACTAATTCTCTGTTTGAGAGAACGAGAGGTTTTACCTACGTAACACAGCCCACATGGACATTGAATTGTACCACTGATCCTTAAGAGAATTTTGACCCATTTCCAGAAATTAATGGCTGACCAATTCAAGAGAGTGGATCGTGTCTACACGGTAACGTAAAGTTACAAATCATACTAAATGGGGGGGGGGGGATACAGAAAAACCTCCCAACTCATTTGAATTGCCCTGAGATCAGGTTGTTCAGGAGCTGGACCTCCAAAAGTTAAAGGAAATGATGGAGAGCTTCATCGCTAAAGGTAACTTTGTTAATATTATGGTGTACTAAATGTGTACAATTATATAAAAAAAACACTTGCATTCATTGTGGTCCTATATTGTAGTTTTAATGTTTTGCCCTAACGAACTCGACCCAGGTAGGCCTACAAATTCCAGATATACGAGCAATTCTCTCACGAAAAAAGCCTATGCGGATTCAATCGCCTCATAGCCAACATGACAAGCTTTGACTGCAATAATTCACACTTCAAAACCTTTTCTATTATTGGATGCACAAGGAAGAACCTGTTCCAGTGTGCTGTCAAAATACCTGTTCGTGTTAGAGATGTCAATCGTTTGAATCTATTGACATCGTTTACGGGAAACGGTATTTCGGCAGCGTTTACTGGAACAGGTATTGTTCACTCACTTAAATGTTATACAATCAGTTGGAATGTTATACAATCAGTTGCTTGCGACCATAACATGCTATGCAACAAGTCACATGGAAACAAAATATTTATATTCTGGACAGTCCTGTCTGTTTGCCCTAACATTCCACTCCTTGCCACTCATTGGCATACCATACATGTTCGGCATTACAAGTAGTCCCTCCAGAATTTCGCGTCATTCTTTGTGATATATGCTGCGTCAAATCTTACATTTTGCAGGACAATTTGCAATAATTTTTGTCCAATTTGTTACGGAAATTTGCTAACGGGGGATTTTTTTTGTTGACATGATCAGACAGTTTTATGCAGAATGTCAAAATCCTGGAGGGACGGGTCAAGGAGTGGCCAATCTAACTCCTAATGCTAATTGCCAAGCAGAGACGCACCGGGTCCCATTTTTACAGTCTTTGATATGACTCTGCCGGGGATCGAACTCCCAACCTTCCAATGTCAGGGCGGACACTCCAATCGCAGTACAGAAGTACTGTAACAGTAACAGTGCCGCACACTTTCCCGTCAATGCTTTCAATCTCTAGAGTGTATGCCGGTATCTAATGTGTGGTCCTCTGTAGCTCAACTGGTAGAGCACGGCGCTTGTAACGCCAAGAGTGAGTCCATGCAACTTATTATGTGACTTGTTGAGCACATCTTTACTCCTGAACGTATTTAAGCATGCCATAACAAAGGGGTTGAATACTTACTTATAGACATTTAATCTTTACATTTATAATTAATTAGTAAAAAAATTGTTTGAACATAATTCCACTTTGACATTATAGGGTATTGTGTGTTGGACAGTGACACACAATCTCAAATGTAATCAATTTTAAATTTAGGCTGTAACACAACAAAATGTGGAAAAAGTACAGGGGTGTGAATACTTTCTGAAGATACAGTATGTGAAACTATCTACAATCCCTGATGCCATCAAAGTGTGAAATAGCCCCTGTGTGACTTTGAGAGATTTCATGTCAAAACGTCAATTTTACATTTTAGTCATTTAGCAGACGCTCTTATCCAGAGCGACTTACAGGAGCAATTAGGGTTAAGTGCCTTGCTCAAGAGCACATCAACAGATTTTTCACCTAGTCAGCTCGGGGATTAGAACCAGCGACCTTTCAGTTACTGGCACAACGCTCTTAACCACTAAGCTACCTGCTGCGTCAATGTGTCATTGGTTGAAACAATGCCTGATAGGCTTCCTGTATTCTGCTATCAATTAATCTCTTCCTCAGTGTATTACTATCTCTGTATTATGAAGAGTTTTCAGAAAAGCTTGGCACAAAGGCACTTAGTTTTGGTTTGGTGTGTACTCATACATAAGGGTGTGACTGACAGGTAAGGGTGTGACTGACCGGTTAGGGTGTGACTGACAGGTAAGGGTGTGACTGACAGGTAGTGTACACGGTAGTAGGTGTGACTGACCGGTTAGGGTGTGACTGACAGGTGGACGGTGTATGGAGATGGAATGATACTGTGGTAAAATACAGCATGTGAGATGAATTCACCACAGACAGGGGTGCTTGTTTCTGTTCTACTTTAGAACATGCAACCATTCAGAACTGGAGATAACATGCTGCCTATATTTTTGGGGCCGGTTTCCCAGACCCAGATTAAGCATAGTCCTTGATTAAGCCTAGTCCTTGAGTCCTTATTCTTAATGGAACATCTCCATAGAAAGGGCTTTTAGGCCAGGACAAAGGCTAATTTAGGTCTGGGGGACCAGGGAAGAGATGAGTGGTGTGTGGTCAGTTTAGATTTGTGTCTTTTGTAAAGAAAAGTAGCTATGAAGTCTATATACCTTTAGAAAGTGTTCACACCCCTTGACTTTGTCCACATTTTGTTGTGTTACAGCCTGAATTGAAAATGGATAGAACAATTATTTTGTGTCACTGGCCTACACACAATTCCCCAATTATGTCAAAGTGGAATATGTAGTTAGAAATGTTTACTAATTAATAAAAAATGAAAAGCTGAAATGTCTTGAGTCCATAAGTATTTAACCCCTTTCTTATGGTAAGCCTAAAGAAGTTAATGAGTAAAAATGTGCTTAACAAGTCACATAATAAGTTGCATGGACTTACTCCGTGTGCAATAATAGTGTTTATCATGATTTTGGAATACTACCTCATCTCTGTACCCCACACATATAATTATCTGTAAGGTCCCTCAGTTGAGCTGTGATTTTTTACATTATTTTTTCTCCCCGATTTCGATCTTGTCTCATCGCTGCAACTCCCCAACGGGCTCGGGGGGGCGAAGGTCGAGTCACGCGTCCTCCGAAACATGACCCGCCAAACCGCGCTTCTTAACACCCGCCCGCTTAACCCGGAAGCCAGCTGCACCAATGTGTCGGAGGAAACGCCGTTCAACTGACGACCGAATTCAGCCTGCAGGCACCCAGCCCGCCACAAGGAGTCGCTAGAGCACGATGAGCCAAGTAAAGCCCCCCCGGCCAAACCCTCCCCTAACCCGGACGACGCTGGGCCAATTGTGCGCCGCCCTATGGGACTCCCGATCACAGCCGGTTGTGACACAGCCTGGGATCGAACCCGGGTCTGTAGTGACACCTTAGACCGCTGCACCACTCGGGAGGCCCCGAGCAGTGAATTTCAAACACAGAGAAGGGAGGTTTTACAATGACGAAAACAATTATATGGCAAGACTTGAAAATGGCTATGATCAACATACAACTTGACAGAGCTTAAATAATTTGTGTATATACTTATGTAAATGAAATATTTCTGTATTTAATTTTCAACATATTTTCAAACATTTCGTAAAAACATGTTTTCACTTTGTCATTATGGGGTATTGTGTGTAGATGGGTGAGAAAATCTATTGAATCCATTTTGAATTCAGGCTGTAACAACAACAACATGTGGAATAAGTCAAGGGGTATGAATACTTTGTGAAGGCACTGTAGTATAGTGGGGACTGTCTAATGCCGCTGTATCATGCAGAGATGTTCATATCAGGCTTTACCTGGGTGCTAACTCACTGTTTGGAGACAGAACACTGTGGAGTGGAGGCTATATTCTAGAACCTTTCAAACTCCAACTCTGGACCTCCAAATCAGTTCCACTGCATGTTTTCGTTGTTCCCCTCTAATCAGGGACTGATTTAGACCTGGGACACCAGGTGGGTGCAATTCATTATCAGGTAGAACAGATAATGTCCTTCTCTCTCCCTGTCTCTCTCACTCTCTCAATTCAATTCAATATACTTTATTGACATGGCAAGTTAAATTACTTACATTGTCAAAGTATACATATAACAAAAAATGGTGGGACCAAAAGCAATAAGGCATCAATAATAATAGTAGTAGTAGTAGTACTCTCAATTCAATTCAATTTAAGGGGCTTTGTTGGCATGGGAAACATATGTTTACATTGCCAAAGCAAGTGAATTAGATAATAAACAAAAGTGAAATAAACAATAAAAAATTAACAGTAAATATTACACTCACAAAAGTTCCAAAATAAAATACATTTCAAATGTCATATTATGTATATATACAGTGTTGTAATGATGTGCAAATAGTTAAAGTACAAAAGGGAAAATAAATCAACATAAATATGGGTTGTATTTACAATGGTGTTTGTTCTTCACTGGTTTCCCTTTTCTTGTGGCAACAGGTAACAAATCTTGCTGCTTTGATTGCACTCTCTCTCTCTCTCTGTCTCTCTCTCTCTCCTATAGCCATCACAATACAGACAGTACATTATTATGTGTTATTATTTAACAGTTGATTAATTCCTGAACCGTATTTCCTTCTGGGATTTACATAGCACAGTTAATGTAGTCTTCTTTCCCATTCAATCTCTGCCTTGCAGCTCCTGTACTATGGTAGATGAAATCACGACAGATACCAATACTTTGCTAACATCCCTTCTAGCAACACAGTTTCCTAGTTTTCCAGACCAAAAAAAACAACAGCATGCAAAAACGCTGCTTTACAATTAGAAATTGCATAGGAAAAATACACAGTTAGCACAAATGATTATTAAGATAACTGAACATACACTTCAACCAGTACGGAGACAATACGTTTCTAATTAATATCAACTAATTGTTCAGTGCTTCATTGATCAATAATTCAATAGGGGGAAATTAGGAATCTAGATGATTTCTGCTTATTCATTGAAATGCAAGGATGCTGACACATGTGCAGCGAATGGCAGCAAATCAAACCTAACGTAGAATGACTTGGTACAATGGAACCAATGGAATAGTCCCAATAGTGCCAAACTGCCCACACCTGCATGCTGGTCAAGCTAAATGAAGCACACCTCCAGACCTGCTGTATTTGACCCAGGTCTGTTCTCCACTCCCTTTACCGTCTCCCCTTGGGAGAACAAGATACACAAATGAACAGGATATTTCACGTTTACCTTAGAAACACAGAAACCATACCAACTCACATCTCCCTATGCAGTAGACCAGTCTCAATTGCATAACAAAGCTTAAAAGCAATATAATTGACAGCGTTCCTGGTGTTCAAGTCTCTAATCCTTCCCTCCAGTAAATCTGATCGGTCCCTATTGTCTGCAGATTAATACCTTGAATGACTGTGTGCTATAAAACACTTCCTTATTCACGAGCTTCACCTAGTCTACTGGAAGGCAGAACTGTCCCTGGGGAACAACATTAGGACAAACAACGCACTGGGCACGATATGTAATTTCAACAAGGACATTTTGGGTAATATTTGGTTTAGACATTGATCAATGAGATTTCAACCTTTTATTCACCCACTCAAAAATACAGCCAGAAGTCTGTTGAATTCCCTATGTGTTATCAATGTGCTTTTAACCATCTAAAAGCAGTTGTCATCTGAATGTGTTATCACTGCGCTTTCAACCATTTTTTAAAAGCAGTTTCAATGGGAGTTCAAATGGGAATACAATGTCATAAAAATGTGGGTCGACAAATAATTATTAATATCTGAACCAAAAATCTAAGTTAAAGAATAGGACTAAATCAAATCAGACTTTAAATGCACTTTAAATCAAGTTTGACTTCAATAAGTTATATTCTTTAACTTAGATTTTTGGTTCAGATGGGGACGTGAATCCAACATATTAATTATTAACTAGAGAATTCCATTTGAAATCAACGAAAGTTTGAAACCCTAGGTATGTATTGTCTATTTTTAGTTGAACCCTGGATTGAACTGAAACAATAGCTGTTAATTACTTCAGAAAGTATTCACACCCCTCGACTTTTTCCACATTTTGTTGTGTTACAGCCTGAATTTAAAATGGATTAAATTGAGATGTTATGTCACTGGCCTACACACAATATCCCATAATGTCAAAGTGGATTGTCTTTAGACATTTTTACCAATTAAATAAAAATGATAAGCTGAAATGTCTTACGGCAATAAGTATTCAACACCTTTCTTATGGCAAGCCTAAAGAAGTTCATGAGTAAAACTTGGCTTAACAAGTCACATAAGTTGCACTCCGTGTGCAATAATAGTGTTTAACATTATTTTTGAATGACCCCACACATACAATTATCTGTAAAGTCCCTTAGTAGAGCAGTGAATTTCAAAGACAGATTCAACCACAAAGACCAGGGAGGTTTTCCAATGCCTCGCTAAGAAGGGCTCCTATTGGTAATAGAAAAAGCAGACATTGAATATCCCTTTGAGCATGATTAAGTTATTAATTACACTTTGGATGGTGTATCAATACACCCAGTCACTACAAAGATACAGCTGCCCTTCCTAACTCAGTTGCCGGAGAAGAAGGAAACCACTCAGGGATTTCACCAATGGTGACTTTAAAACAGTTACAGAGTTTAATGGCTGTGATAGGAAAAAACTGAGGATGGATCAACAACATTGTAGTTACTCCGCAATACTAACCTAAATGACAGAGTGAAAAGAAGGAAGCCTGTATATAATAAAAATATTCAAAAACCATGCATCCTGTTTGCAATAAGGCACTAAAGTAAAACAGCAACAAATGTGGCCAATAAATTAACTTTATGTCCTGAATACAAAGTGTTATGTTTGGGTCAAATCCAACACACATTACTGAGTACCACTCTTCATATTTTCAAGCTTGGTGGTGGTTGCATCATGTTATGGGTATGCTTGCCATTGTCAAGGACTAGGGAGATTTTTAGGATAAAAATAAACAGAATAGAGCTAAGCACAGGCAAAATCCTAGAGGAAAACCTGTTTCAGTCTGCTTTCCAACAGACACTGGGAGACAAATTCACCTTTCAGCAGGAAAATAACCTAAAACACAAGGCCAAATATACACTGGAGTTGCTTACCAAGACGATCTTCAGTGTTCCTGAGTGGCCTAGGGACAGTTTTGACTTAAAGTGGCTTGAAAATCTATGGCAAAACTTGAAAAATGGCTGTCTAGCAATGATCAATATCCAACTTGACAGAGCTTGAAGAATTTTTAAAAAGAATAATGTGCAAATATTGTACAATCCAGGTGTGCAAAGCTCTTTTAAGAGACTTACCCAGAAAGACTCACAACTGTAATTGCAGCCAAAGGTAATTCTAACATGTATTGACTCAGGGGTGTGAATCCTTATGTAAATGAGATATCTGTATTTCATTTTATGCAAATTTGCTCAACTCTCTAAAAACATGTTTTCACTTTTTCATTATGGGGTATTGCATGTACATGGGTGAGAGAGAAATCTATTGAATCCATTTTGAATTCAGGCTGTAACACAACAAGATGTGGAATAAGGCAAAGGGGTATGAATACTTTCTGAAGGCCCTGTTACTTTCAACACTAAAGTAGAAGCATTTAAAGTCCGATATGCTGTCCTTTTCTTATTTGCCTGCATGTTGTCCTCCTACGATGGTCCATCCTTTTGAGTGAAGGGTGAATCTCCTCTTCAGAGCTATTCTACCCTCAAAACTCCCCACTCAAGTGCTCACATTACTGCGGGTGTAGCCTAACTATGTATCCATGTTTCTATTTTTGTAAAAGTTTTGGTGAATTAGTGTTTATTCCAGTGGCACTTTTAACATAGTCATTTGAATGATAGTATTTACAGTATTAGCAGACCAGTGGTGGAAAAAGTACCCAAAAGTCATACTTGAGTCAAAGTATAGATACCTTAATAGAAATTGTGAAAGTCCCCAGCAAAATACAACTTGAGTAAAAGTCTAAAAGTATTTGGTTTTAAATATACTTAAGTATCAAAAGTAAATGTAATTGCTAAAATATACTTAAGTATCAAAAGTAAAAGTATAAATCATTTCAAATTCCTTATATTAAGCAAACCAGATGGCACAATTGTCTTATTTTTTAAATTTACTGATAGCCAGAATCACCCTCCAACATTCAGACATAATTTACAAACAAAGTAATTGTGTTTAGTGAGTCCGCCAGATCAGAGGCAGTAGGGATGACCAGGGATGTTCTCTTGATAAGTTTGTGAATTTGCCAATTTTCCTGTCCTGATAAGCATTCAAAATGTAACAAGTCTTTTGGGTGTCATGGAAAATGTATGGAGTAGAAAGTACATTGTTTTCTTTAAGAATGTAGTGGGGTTAAAGTAAACGTAGACAAAAATATAAATAGTTAAGTAAAGTGCAGATACCCCCCAAAAAACGACTTAAGTTGTACTTTAAAGTATTTTTACTTACGCACTTCACACCACTGTAGCAGACTCAGAAACAAACCAATGGTGAGAGCGGCAGGTAGTAGAGGTCATGACATAAACAAACAATTTGAGAGCTTTGGACTCTAAGGTTCTATCTGCAAAAAAGATGGAGATTATTGGCTTTACATTTTCCTCATTGGTTTGAATGGTGTCAGCAGTTTTTTTAAATTGTATTATTTTGAACTGAACATGAATTGGGGGTATTTCAAGTAATATATAGGTGGAGGACATTGAACAGAACAAGGCTATGTCAATAACTCCATTTTGACAATAATGCAGATTGAACCAAGCTCTCGAAATGGAACTCATTCAGTTGTCACGATCGTCGGATAAAGAGTCCCTAGAGCCAGGGCGTGACATCAGTGTGGGCCAAACGCTCATAAAGGGTAGATCACTTCTCTATAATTACACTAACAGCCTGGTAACTGAGGGTTATTAAACCTGCCATTACAATAATGATGATTATATACAAGTCATTCCCTAATTTTCCTATCTGTCAATTGTAAACAAGAGCTTAATAGGTGTTGGATGTCTGATGACATATTCAGTATATGATATTGACATATGTGCATCTATCTAGAACAGGTAGAAGAGGTGGTTCTGCATAGTTAAACATGCTAAATGGAGAAGACCAGGCAAAGCTTCGACAGAAGAGGTGGTTCTGCATAGTTAAACATGCTAAATAGGGAAGACCAGGCAAAGCTTCGACAGAAAAGGTGGTTCTGCATAGTTAAATATGCTAAATGGAGAAGACCAGGCAAAGCTTCGACAGAAGAGGTGGTTCTGCATATTTAAACATGCTAAATGGAGAAGACCAGGCAAAGCTTTGACAGAAGAGGTGGTTCTGCATATTTAAACATGCTAAATGGAGAAGACCTGGCAAAGCTTTGACAGAAGAGGTGGTTCTGCATATTTAAACATGCTAAATGGAGAAGACCAGGCAAAGCTTTGACAGAAGAGGTGGTTCTGCATAGTTAAACATGCTAAATGGAGAAGACCAGGCAAAGCTTCGACAGAAGAGGTGGTTCTGCATAGTTAAACATGCTAAATGGAGAAGACCAGGCAAAGCTTTGACAGAAGAGGTGGTTCTGCATAGTTAAACATGCTAAATGGAGAAGACCAGGCAAAGCTTTGACAGAAGAAGTGGTTCTGCATAGTTAAACATGCTAAATGGAGAAGACCAGGCACCCTGCCCCTGTTTCGGTAAAAAGCTGAGGGACGGGGCTGGAGAAATGTAACCACCCTCAAATTCATATACGGCACAATAGCTGCAAGGATCCATAGCTAAGAAACATGTTTTGAGGCTATATCGTTTGTTTACATTTACTTTGTTTACAAACATTGAAGTAAAACAAGCTTATATTTTGGGTTCTTGAACTAAGCTCATGAGGCATTTATAAATATTCTTCAAGAATCAATGGGTACATATCATTAATTTATTAGTAACAAAATAATTGCCCCTTTAAAGGAGTTAATCATGTTTGAATGAGTGGTGAGTGTTGAGGAAGAGAACAGTAAGAGAGGACTTTTGCCTAAAATGTATTTAATCAATACAGACTTATTTGCATAACAGGATTGTCATTATCATTATTTTTTTTCCATTTTCTTGATTCAGGAGTTGATCCAACCTCTAAAAAAAACTAGATGTCTAGCATGTTGAAATTGTTTTGAAAAATAAAAAAAGAAGAATGTTATAAAAGTGAATCTCACAGAAAAGGGAATGAACTACTAACTACATTTG
Source organism: Coregonus clupeaformis (assembly GCF_020615455.1). Lineage (NCBI taxonomy): Eukaryota > Metazoa > Chordata > Actinopteri > Salmoniformes > Salmonidae > Coregonus > Coregonus clupeaformis. The sequence goes on along the minus strand of NW_025535638.1, from coordinate 4,251 downwards.
TGTAGTTAATGTTACCGTATTCAGTATGTAAACTAGTGTTAATGTTACCGTATTCAGTATGTAAACTAGTGTTAATGTTACCGTATTCAGTATGTAAACTAGTATTAATGTTACCGTATTCAGTATGTAAACTAGTATTAATGTTACCGTATTCAGTATGTAAACTAGTGTTAATGTTACCGTATTCAGTATGTAAACTAGTGTTAATGTGTGTAGTTAATGTTACCGTATTCAGTATGTAAACTAGTGTTAATGTGTGTAGTTAATGTTACCGTATTAAGTATGTAAACTAGTGTTCATGTGTGTAGTTAATGTTACCGTATTCAGTATGTAAACTAGTGTTCATGTGTGTAGTTAATCTTACCGTATTCAGTATGTAAACTAGTGTTCATGTGTGTAGTTAATGTTACCGTATTCAGTATGTAAACTAGTGTTAATTTGTTGTTAAAAGTAAATACAAATTTGATTGAAAAAAAAGAAAGATGTGCTTTACTTTGGGTAAACCAGAAGTATGGTCAGTCACATGATCCTGGTCAGGCACAAATCCAGTTCCACTTCTCTAATCAAATGCAATGAGAGCCTTGCGTTCTTCAGCCCCCCTCTTCTTCAACAAATAGACCACGACCACACCCAGCAGCATCAAGGTCATGATGAACAACCCGGCGAAGACTATGGTTCCCATGTCCGATCTGAGAAAATATGGAGCTTCCGCGTCTACAACAGGAGCTGCAATCAACAGCAAAAACAACATAATGACATCAGAGGAATGGAGTTTGGATCTGTTCGTTTAGGAAAAGGCAGGCAAGGAAAGGCAGTCATGAAAAAGTATTGGGACACAGTCCATCCAGTCAGCATGTTTAGGGTTATGTTTTAGGTCTGGTTGACCATATAACCTAATCCTAAATGCTTCAACATAATTGTCTGGGACATACTGGTGTTTCTCTGGTCTAATCCTGATGTGAATTAACCCTTTACTAAAGGAGTGAACGTTATTTATAATAACGGTTACATGGAGGAAATCGGACCACTCAGAAATGAAAATGGATGGCCCTCCCTTCAGCAAAATATACAGTATTTTACCAAACCCTCCCTGAACGCTTACATTAAATAAATAAAAATTAAGTGACCCTCCCTTATACCCAAAATAATAATTAAAACAAAGTGGAAAAGCAGAGAACATATCTAACGTTTACTCTCACTTCCTGGACAGAGCAGAGCCTTAGATATGCAAATGTAGAAACTGTTCTTTGTCCTGTATGCATTATTTGGCAACGCAGGAATGTTGATGGCGCACAGGTCTGCGGGCCAGAAGGTTGTGGGTTCACAGACCACCGTGGACAAGAGTAGGGGTGGAAATATCTCCTTTACAGTAAAAGCAATCCATGAATCTATCATCGTATGTGCAGGTCCGAGAATAAATAGCCTTTTATAAAATGTCATGCAATTCTACATCATTTTACATATTAGTAGAATATTTTTTAATACCACACAAATGACCCAAATTACAGCTAAGAATAGACAGATAGATATGCGTATTTGTTAATCTTATCATATCTCTCCAATGCCAAATCAGTGTGTCTTGTTTGCAACGAAACTGTTCCTGTTTGCAAATAATTACATCTGAGACGTCATTAGGAATCTGAGCATTGTCCTTGGACAGAGTAGGCCTAACGACGCAGAAAGATGTAAGCTTTAACTGCTAACTACTCTTCTTCCGTGGCTTAATCCAACGAGAGAAGGTCACAAGTGTTTCCCTAAAAGCTGTCTGAGTTTAAACATCTTCTGTTGTACAGAAAGTGAATAGCTGAATCAATTGATAGTGACAGAATTAGATTACTTTCCAAGCAAAGTCCATTTTTGGTCTCCTCGGTTGTAGCTCCGCCTCTGAATGTCAAAGAAACTAAACAATGATATCCCCATATGCACCGGAGTCGCGTCTTTCCCGGGTATTTTACAGCTTGTTTCTAGAGTATAGCATCACGGACCAAAGCGCTGTTATAGATCACTTTTATATAATCGGATCCGTTTTATTTTCTTCAAAATCTTAAGCTAACAAAGGGTAGGCCTATGAATTTTTGCTATATTCTTTAATAAAAGGTAGGCCTATGGAATCCCCTCCCATACCCCCTCAATTCGAGTCCTGGTTTTAACTTAACAGCCCTTCCCTGACACAGAGGTAGGCTATTTTAAAAAGGTTGATTTAAAGAGTGCATGGTGGGTGGAGGAATTGACAGACACATCTATGGATATAGCAGCCTATGGCCTAATTTCATCTGTCAAACAGGTAGGCCTACCTCTTATTTCTTCAATAGGAAGAAATAGGCTCCAACACAAAGCCCTCTTGTTGTTAGTAAAGTCTAATTAAAATGAAGACAGTTGAAATGAATTATGCCTAGTGGGATTTGCCTAATTTCAGCACGATGAGCTGTTCATTTCCGATTGATTGTGCCGCGGCTGCTGCTTCTAGTTTCTAGCACAACAATGCAAGTTACTCGAATCTGGCTTATTGTGAGGTCAATAACTCTGATAAATACATCATGGGCAAGAAACATATTGTTTTTAATTAAATCAATTATAGTGGTAGCAAGCTATCAGAGTTGACCTCTGGTCCTCCTTCTCACCTTCGCGCTCTCATTCTCAAGCTGAACAGAACATAGGCTATAGGCTAATCTGAGCGCAAAATAGTACCTTTTTTGGACTAGGCCTAATGAAAAAAAAAAATTCTGAGGAAGCCTTTGACTCTCCTCCTGAACTGCCACCATAGGCCTACACAGCACAGCCATTGGTCAGGCAGCACACAAAAACGTTATTTGATCGGCAAGAGCAGAGCAGGTCCAGGGCTCAGGGTTGGAATATCCATTGCAGAGTGTAATTCAGCCTAGTTTTATTTACACCATCCCAGCAGCTATCTGAGAAATATAACTTTGTTCTGTGCTTCTCTGAGCATGCACTTCGTAGCCTACAGGCTATGGATCATATGATTGAGACCACGCTAAATAGCCTATAGGCTATGGATCATATGATTGAGACCACGCTAAATAGCCTATAGGCTATGGATCATATGATTGAGACCACGCTAAATAGCCTATAGGCTATGGATCATATGATTGAGACCACGCTAAATAGCCTATAGGCTATGGATCATATGATTGAGACCACGCTAAATAGCCTACAGGCTATGGATCATATGATTGAGACCACGCTAAATAGCCTATAGGCTATGGATCATATGATTGAGACCACGCTAAATAGCCTATAGGCTATGGATCATATGATTGAGACCACGCTAAATAGCCTATAGGCTATGGATCATATGATTGAGACCACGCTAAATAGCCAATAGCCTATAGGCTATGGATCATATGATTGAGACCACGCTAAATAGCCTATAGGCTATGGATCATATGATTGAGACCACGCTAAATAGCCTACAGGCTATGGATCATATGATTGAGACCACGCTAAATAGCCTACAGGCTATGGATCATATGATTGAGACCACGCTAAATAGCCTATAGGCTATGGATCATATGATTGAGACCACGCTAAATAGCCTACAGGCTATGGATCATATGATTGAGACCACGCTAAATAGCCTACAGGCTATGGATCATATGATTGAGACCACGCTAAATAGCCTACAGGCTATGGATCATATGATTGAGACCACGCTAAATAGCCTACAGGCTATGGATCATATGATTGAGACCACGCTAAATAGCCTATAGGCTCACTTGATATTGCGCGCCCAGCGGAGAGTCAGAGATGAGGGGCGGAGTCGGGAACACACCGATATAGAGCCTAATAAGCAACTAATTCTAAAACACTGAGAAATATTTACATTTCATAAATTACATGACCCTCCCCGGGACTAGATGTCAAAAAAGACTAAACCCTCTGTGACTGAAATTGAAAAAGCATGACCCGTCCCCGTTTTCCTCCAGGTACCAATTCTGTAGATGTTGTCATTCCATAAGAGCGGGGTAATTACCTGCACGGGTCTTTTCGCCTGCACCCGTCTCCTCGACTGCACCGGTCTTCTGGTCTGCACCGGGCTGGGCCTCTCTGACCACAAGGAAAGGACCCTGGGTTATGTAGTGCCTGTCTGTCTCTCCGTTGGGGAGCTCTCGCCTGCGCCTCTGCAAGGCTTTGTTCAGGCAGCCCTGGGCACACCTAGAGTTGGGGTTTCCCAGCTCACACAGGATGACGGTACAGGTGAGGTACACCTAAAGGAGGGTCATGGGATGTGAA
>NW_025535637.1:0-88329 GCF_020615455.1 Coregonus clupeaformis | reverse complement strand
GAGACACTATTTGAGTGTAACAAACGTGAAACATTTCTTTTAGCCATTTCGCATGAAAACAGGGTCCAAAATCATTGGTTTTCGTTCAGCACTGGAAGTACAGGCGCGCTCTACAATAGGCAAGGGTTTTCAAGTCTGCAAGTACGTTTTAAGCTGAGTTCCATGAACATTGTCCAAAATCATGTTTTAGGCCAAGTCCACAATGCGACCAGTTCAGCATATGACAGGAGACACTATTTGAGTGTAACAAACGTGAAACATTTCTTTTAGCCATTTCGCATGAAAACAGGGTCCAAAATCATTGGTTTTCGTTCAGCACTGGAAGTACAGGCGCGCTCTACAATAGGCAAGGGTTTTCAAGTCTGCAAGTACGTTTTAAGCTGAGTTCCATGAACATTGTCCAAAATCATGTTTTATGCCATGTCCACAATGCGACCAGTTCAGCATATGACAGGAGACACTCTTTGAGTGTAACAAACGTGAAACATTTCTTTTAGCCATTTCGCATGAAAACAGGGTCCAAAATCATTGGTTTTCGTTCAGCACTGGAAGTACATGCGCGCTCTACAATAGGCAAGGGTTTTCAAGTCTGCAAGTACGTTTTAAGCTGAGTTCCATGAACATTGTCCAAAATCATGTTTTAGGCCAAATCCACAATGCGACCAGTTCAGCATATGACAGGAGACACTCTTTGAGTGTAACAAACGTGAAACATTTCTTTTAGCCATTTCGCATGAAAACAGGGTCCAAAATCATTGGTTTTCGTTCAGCACTGGAAGTACAGGCGCGCTCTACAATAGGCAAGGGTTTTCAAGTCTGCAAGTACGTTTTAAGCTGAGTTCCATGAACATTGTCCAAAATCATGTTTTATGCCAAATCCACAATGCGACCAGTTCAGCATATGACAGGAGACACTATTTGAGTGTAACAAACGTGAAACATTTCTTTTAGCCATTTCGCATGAAAACAGGGTCCAAAATCATTGGTTTTCGTTCAGCACTGGAAGGACAGGCGCGCTCTACAATAGGCAAGGGTTTTCAAGTCTGCAAGTACGTTTTAAGCTGAGTTCCATGAACATTGTCCAAAATCATGTTTTATGCCATGTCCACAATGCGACCAGTTCAGCATATGACAGGAGACACTATTTGAGTGTAACAAACGTGAAACATTTCTTTTAGCTATTTCGCATGAAAACAGGGTCCAAAATCATTGGTTTTCGTTCAGCACTGGAAGGACAGGCGCGCTCTACAATAGGCAAGGGTTTTCAAGTCTGCAAGTACGTTTTAAGCTGAGTTCCATGAACATTGTCCAAAATCATGTTTTATGCCATGTCCACAATGCGACCAGTTCAGCATATGACAGGAGACACTATTTGAGTGTAACAAACGTGAAACATTTCTTTTAGCCATTTCGCATGAAAATACGGTCCAAAATCATTGGTTTTCGTTCAGCACTGGAAGGACAGGCGCGCTGTACAATAGGCAAGGGTTTTCAAGTCTGCAAGTACGTTTTAAGCTGAGTTCCATGAACATTGTCCAAAATCATGTTTTATGCCATATCCACAATGCGACCAGTTCAGCATATGACAGGAGACACTCTTTGAGTGTAACAAACGTGAAACATTTCTTTTAGCCATTTCGCATGAAAACAGGGTCCAAAATCATTGGTTTTCGTTCAGCACTGGAAGTACAGGCGCGCTCTACAATAGGCAAGGGTTTTCAAGTCTGCAAGTACGTTTTAAGCTGAGTTCCATGAACATTGTCCAAAATCATGTTTTATGCCAAGTCCACAATGCGACCAGTTCAGCATATGACAGGAGACACTATTTGAGTGTAACAAACGTGAAACATTTCTTTTAGCCATTTCGCATGAAAACAGGGTCCAAAATCATTGGTTTTCGTTCAGCACTGGAAGTACAGGCGCGCTCTACAATAGGCAAGGGTTTTCAAGTCTGCAAGTACGTTTTAAGCTGAGTTCCATGAACATTGTCTAAAATCATGTTTTATGCCATGTCCACAATGCGACCAGTTCAGCATATGACAGGAGACACTATTTGAGTGTAACAAACGTGAAACATTTCTTTTAGCCATTTCGCATGAAAACAGGGTCCAAAATCATTGGTTTTCGTTCAGCACTGGAAGGACAGGCGCGCTCTACAATAGGCAAGGGTTTTCAAGTCTGCAAGTACGTTTTTAAGCTGAGTTCCATGAACATTGTCCAAAATCATGTTTTATGCCATATCCACAATGCGACCAGTTCAGCATATGACAGGAGACACTCTTTGAGTGTAACAAACGTGAAACATTTCTTTTAGCCATTTCGCATGAAAACAGGGTCCAAAATCATTGGTTTTCGTTCAGCACTGGAAGGACAGGCGCGCTCTACAATAGGCAAGGGTTTTCAAGTCTGCAAGTACGTTTTAAGCTGAGTTCCATGAACATTGTCCAAAATCATGTTTTAGGCCATATCCACAATGCGACCAGTTCAGCATATGACAGGAGACACTATTTGAGTGTAACAAACGTGAAACATTTCTTTTAGCCATTTCGCATGAAAACAGGGTCCAAAATCATTGGTTTTCGTTCAGCACTGGAAGGACAGGCGCGCTGTACAATAGGCAAGGGTTTTCAAGTCTGCAAGTACGTTTTAAGCTGAGTTCCATGAACATTGTCCAAAATCATGTTTTATGCCATGTCCACAATGCGACCAGTTCAGCATATGACAGGAGACACTCTTTGAGTGTAACAAACGTGAAACATTTCTTTTAGCCATTTCGCATGAAAACAGGGTCCAAAATCATTGGTTTTCGTTCAGCACTGGAAGTACAGGCGCGCTCTACAATAGGCAAGGGTTTTCAAGTCTGCAAGTACGTTTTAAGCTGAGTTCCATGAACATTGTCCAAAATCATGTTTTATGCCATATCCACAATGCGACCAGTTCAGCATATGACAGGAGACACTCTTTGAGTGTAACAAACGTGAAACATTTCTTTTAGCCATTTCGCATGAAAACAGGGTCCAAAATCATTGGTTTTCGTTCAGCACTGGAAGTACAGGCGCGCTCTACAATAGGCAAGGGTTTTCAAGTCTGCAAGTACGTTTTAAGCTGAGTTCCATGAACATTGTCCAAAATCATGTTTTATGCCATATCCACAATGCGACCAGTTCAGCATATGACAGGAGACACTATTTGAGTGTAACAAACGTGAAACATTTCTTTTAGCCATTTCGCATGAAAACAGGGTCCAAAATCATTGGTTTTCGTTCAGCACTGGAAGTACAGGCGCGCTGTACAATAGGCAAGGGTTTTCAAGTCTGCAAGTACGTTTTAAGCTGAGTTCCATGAACATTGTCCAAAATCATGTTTTATGCCATGTCCACAATGCGACCAGTTCAGCATATGACAGGAGACACTCTTTGAGTGTAACAAACGTGAAACATTTCTTTTAGCCATTTCGCATGAAAACAGGGTCCAAAATCATTGGTTTTCGTTCAGCACTGGAAGTACAGGCGCGATCTACAATAGGCAAGGGTTTTCAAGTCTGCAAGTACGTTTTAAGCTGAGTTCCATGAACATTGTCCAAAATCATGTTTTATGCCATATCCACAATGCGACCAGTTCAGCATATGACAGGAGACACTATTTGAGTGTAACAAACGTGAAACATTTCTTTTAGCCATTTCGCATGAAAACAGGGTCCAAAATCATTGGTTTTCGTTCAGCACTGGAAGTACAGGCGCGCTCTACAATAGGCAAGGGTTTTCAAGTCTGCAAGTACGTTTTAAGCTGAGTTCCATGAACATTGTCCAAAATCATGTTTTATGCCAAATCCACAATGCGACCAGTTCAGCATATGACAGGAGACACTATTTGAGTGTAACAAACGTGAAACATTTCTTTTAGCCATTTCGCATGAAAACAGGGTCCAAAATCATTGGTTTTCGTTCAGCACTGGAAGTACAGGCGCGCTCTACAATAGGCAAGGGTTTTCAAGTCTGCAAGTACGTTTTAAGCTGAGTTCCATGAACATTGTCCAAAATCATGTTTTATGCCATATCCACAATGCGACCAGTTCAGCATATGACAGGAGACACTATTTGAGTGTAACAAACGTGAAACATTTCTTTTAGCCATTTCGCATGAAAACAGGGTCCAAAATCATTGGTTTTCGTTCAGCACTGGAAGTACAGGCGCGCTCTACAATAGGCAAGGGTTTTCAAGTCTGCAAGTACGTTTTAAGCTGAGTTCCATGAACATTGTCCAAAATCATGTTTTATGCCATATCCACAATGCGACCAGTTCAGCATATGACAGGAGACACTCTTTGAGTGTAACAAACGTGAAACATTTCTTTTAGCCATTTCGCATGAAAACAGGGTCCAAAATCATTGGTTTTCGTTCAGCACTGGAAGTACAGGCGCGCTCTACAATAGGCAAGGGTTTTCAAGTCTGCAAGTACGTTTTAAGCTGAGTTCCATGAACATTGTCCAAAATCATGTTTTATGCCATATCCACAATGCGACCAGTTCAGCATATGACAGGAGACACTATTTGAGTGTAACAAACGTGAAACATTTCTTTTAGCCATTTCGCATGAAAACAGGGTCCAAAATCATTGGTTTTCGTTCAGCACTGGAAGGACAGGCGCGCTCTACAATAGGCAAGGGTTTTCAAGTCTGCAAGTACGTTTTAAGCTGAGTTCCATGAACATTGTCCAAAATCATGTTTTATGCCAAAGTCCACAATGCGACCAGTTCAGCATATGACAGGAGACACTCTTTGAGTGTAACAAACGTGAAACATTTCTTTTAGCCATTTCGCATGAAAACAGGGTCCAAAATCATTGGTTTTCGTTCAGCACTGGAAGTACAGGCGCTATCTACAACAGGCAAGGGTTTTCAAGTCTGCAAGTACGTTTTAAGCTGAGTTCCATGAACATTGTCCAAAATCATGTTTTATGCCATATCCACAATGCGACCAGTTCAGCATATGACAGGAGACACTCTTTGAGTGTAACAAACGTGAAACATTTCTTTTAGCCATTTCGCATGAAAACAGGGTCCAAAATCATTGGTTTTCGTTCAGCACTGGAAGTACATGCGCGCTCTACAATAGGCAAGGGTTTTCAAGTCTGCAAGTACGTTTTAAGCTGAGTTCCATGAACATTGTCCAAAATCATGTTTTATGCCAAATCCACAATGCGACCAGTTCAGCATATGACAGGAGACACTATTTGAGTGTAACAAACGTGAAACATTTCTTTTAGCCATTTCGCATGAAAACAGGGTCCAAAATCATTGGTTTTCGTTCAGCACTGGAAGTACAGGCGCGCTCTACAATAGGCAAGGGTTTTCAAGTCTGCAAGTACGTTTTAAGCTGAGTTCCATGAACATTGTCCAAAATCATGTTTTATGCCATATCCACAATGCGACCAGTTCAGCATATGACAGGAGACACTATTTGAGTGTAACAAACGTGAAACATTTCTTTTAGCCATTTCGCATGAAAACAGGGTCCAAAATCATTGGTTTTCGTTCAGCACTGGAAGTACAGGCGCGCTCTACAATAGGCAAGGGTTTTCAAGTCTGCAAGTACGTTTTAAGCTGAGTTCCATGAACATTGTCCAAAATCATGTTTTATGCCATATCCACAATGCGACCAGTTCAGCATATGACAGGAGACACTATTTGAGTGTAACAAACGTGAAACATTTCTTTTAGCCATTTCGCATGAAAACAGGGTCCAAAATCATTGGTTTTCGTTCAGCACTGGAAGTACAGGCGCGCTCTACAATAGGCAAGGGTTTTCAAGTCTGCAAGTACGTTTTAAGCTGAGTTCCATGAACATTGTCCAAAATCATGTTTTAGGCCATTCCACAATGCGACCAGTTCAGCATATGACAGGAGACACTCTTTGAGTGTAACAAACGTGAAACATTTCTTTTAGCCATTTCGCATGAAAACAGGGTCCAAAATCATTGGTTTTCGTTCAGCACTGGAAGTACAGGCGCGCTCTACAATAGGCAAGGGTTTTCAAGTCTGCAAGTACGTTTTAAGCTGAGTTCCATGAACATTGTCCAAAATCATGTTTTATGCCATGTCCACAATGCGACCAGTTCAGCATATGACAGGAGACACTCTTTGAGTGTAACAAACGTGAAACATTTCTTTTAGCCATTTCGCATGAAAACAGGGTCCAAAATCATTGGTTTTCGTTCAGCACTGGAAGTACAGGCGCGCTCTACAATAGGCAAGGGTTTTCAAGTCTGCAAGTACGTTTTAAGCTGAGTTCCATGAACATTGTCCAAAATCATGTTTTATGCCATATCCACAATGCGACCAGTTCAGCATATGACAGGAGACACTCTTTGAGTGTAACAAACGTGAAACATTTCTTTTAGCCATTTCGCATGAAAACAGGGTCCAAAATCATTGGTTTTCGTTCAGCACTGGAAGTACAGGCGCGCTCTACAATAGGCAAGGGTTTTCAAGTCTGCAAGTACGTTTTAAGCTGAGTTCCATGAACATTGTCCAAAATCATGTTTTATGCCAAATCCACAATGCGACCAGTTCAGCATATGACAGGAGACACTCTTTGAGTGTAACAAACGTGAAACATTTCTTTTAGCCATTTCGCATGAAAACAGGGTCCAAAATCATTGGTTTTCGTTCAGCACTGGAAGTACAGGCGCGCTCTACAATAGGCAAGGGTTTTCAAGTCTGCAAGTACGTTTTTAAGCTGAGTTCCATGAACATTGTCCAAAATCATGTTTTATGCCAAATCCACAATGCGACCAGTTCAGCATATGACAGGAGACACTATTTGAGTGTAACAAACGTGAAACATTTCTTTTAGCCATTTCGCATGAAAACAGGGTCCAAAATCATTGGTTTTCGTTCAGCACTGGAAGTACAGGCGCGCTCTACAATAGGCAAGGGTTTTCAAGTCTGCAAGTACGTTTTAAGCTGAGTTCCATGAACATTGTCCAAAATCATGTTTTATGCCAAATCCACAATGCGACCAGTTCAGCATATGACAGGAGACACTATTTGAGTGTAACAAACGTGAAACATTTCTTTTAGCCATTTCGCATGAAAACAGGGTCCAAAATCATTGGTTTTCGTTCAGCACTGGAAGGACAGGCGCGCTCTACAATAGGCAAGGGTTTTCAAGTCTGCAAGTACGTTTTAAGCTGAGTTCCATGAACATTGTCCAAAATCATGTTTTATGCCAAATCCACAATGCGACCAGTTCAGCATATGACAGGAGACACTCTTTGAGTGTAACAAACGTGAAACATTTCTTTTAGCCATTTCGCATGAAAACAGGGTCCAAAATCATTGGTTTTCGTTCAGCACTGGAAGTACATGCGCGCTCTACAATAGGCAAGGGTTTTCAAGTCTGCAAGTACGTTTTTAAGCTGAGTTCCATGAACATTGTCCAAAATCATGTTTTATGCCATATCCACAATGCGACCAGTTCAGCATATGACAGGAGACACTATTTGAGTGTAACAAACGTGAAACATTTCTTTTAGCCATTTCGCATGAAAACAGGGTCCAAAATCATTGGTTTTCGTTCAGCACTGGAAGTACAGGCGCGCTCTACAATAGGCAAGGGTTTTCAAGTCTGCAAGTACGTTTTAAGCTGAGTTCCATGAACATTGTCCAAAATCATGTTTTATGCCAAATCCACAATGCGACCAGTTCAGCATATGACAGGAGACACTATTTGAGTGTAACAAACGTGAAACATTTCTTTTAGCCATTTCGCATGAAAACAGGGTCCAAAATCATTGGTTTTCGTTCAGCACTGGAAGTACAGGCGCGCTCTACAATAGGCAAGGGTTTTCAAGTCTGCAAGTACGTTTTAAGCTGAGTTCCATGAACATTGTCCAAAATCATGTTTTATGCCAAATCCACAATGCGACCAGTTCAGCATATGACAGGAGACACTCTTTGAGTGTAACAAACGTGAAACATTTCTTTTAGCCATTTCGCATGAAAACAGGGTCCAAAATCATTGGTTTTCGTTCAGCACTGGAAGTACAGGCGCGCTCTACAATAGGCAAGGGTTTTCAAGTCTGCAAGTACGTTTTTAAGCTGAGTTCCATGAACATTGTCCAAAATCATGTTTTATGCCATATCCACAATGCGACCAGTTCAGCATATGACAGGAGACACTCTTTGAGTGTAACAAACGTGAAACATTTCTTTTAGCCATTTCGCATGAAAACAGGGTCCAAAATCATTGGTTTTCGTTCAGCACTGGAAGTACAGGCGCGCTCTACAATAGGCAAGGGTTTTCAAGTCTGCAAGTACGTTTTTAAGCTGAGTTCCATGAACATTGTCCAAAATCATGTTTTATGCCAAATCCACAATGCGACCAGTTCAGCATATGACAGGAGACACTCTTTGAGTGTAACAAACGTGAAACATTTCTTTTAGCCATTTCGCATGAAAACAGGGTCCAAAATCATTGGTTTTCGTTCAGCACTGGAAGTACAGGCGCGCTCTACAATAGGCAAGGGTTTTCAAGTCTGCAAGTACGTTTTAAGCTGAGTTCCATGAACATTGTCCAAAATCATGTTTTATGCCAAATCCACAATGCGACCAGTTCAGCATATGACAGGAGACACTATTTGAGTGTAACAAACGTGAAACATTTCTTTTAGCCATTTCGCATGAAAACAGGGTCCAAAATCATTGGTTTTCGTTCAGCACTGGAAGTACAGGCGCTCTCTACAATAGGCAAGGGTTTTCAAGTCTGCAAGTACGTTTTAAGCTGAGTTCCATGAACATTGTCCAAAATCATGTTTTATGCCATATCCACAATGCGACCAGTTCAGCATATGACAGGAGACACTCTTTGAGTGTAACAAACGTGAAACATTTCTTTTAGCCATTTCGCATGAAAACAGGGTCCAAAATCATTGGTTTTCGTTCAGCACTGGAAGGACAGGCGCGCTCTACAATAGGCAAGGGTTTTCAAGTCTGCAAGTACGTTTTAAGCTGAGTTCCATGAACATTGTCCAAAATCATGTTTTATGCCAAATCCACAATGCGACCAGTTCAGCATATGACAGGAGACACTATTTGAGTGTAACAAACGTGAAACATTTCTTTTAGCCATTTCGCATGAAAACAGGGTCCAAAATCATTGGTTTTCGTTCAGCACTGGAAGTACAGGCGCGCTCTACAATAGGCAAGGGTTTTCAAGTCTGCAAGTACGTTTTAAGCTGAGTTCCATGAACATTGTCCAAAATCATGTTTTATGCCAAATCCACAATGCGACCAGTTCAGCATATGACAGGAGACACTATTTGAGTGTAACAAACGTGAAACATTTCTTTTAGCCATTTCGCATGAAAACAGGGTCCAAAATCATTGGTTTTCGTTCAGCACTGGAAGTACAGGCGCGCTCTACAATAGGCAAGGGTTTTCAAGTCTGCAAGTACGTTTTAAGCTGAGTTCCATGAACATTTTCCAAAATCATGTTTTAGGCCAAATCCACAATGCAACCAGTTCAGCATATGACAGGAGACACTCTTTGAGTGTAACAAACGTGAAACATTTCTTTTAGCCATTTCGCATGAAAACAGGGTCCAAAATCATTGGTTTTCGTTCAGCACTGGAAGGACAGGCGCGCTCTACAATAGGCAAGGGTTTTCAAGTCTGCAAGTACGTTTTAAGCTGAGTTCCATGAACATTGTCCAAAATCATGTTTTAGGCCATTCCACAATGCGACCAGTTCAGCATATGACAGGAGACACTCTTTGAGTGTAACAAACGTGAAACATTTCTTTTAGCCATTTCGCATGAAAACAGGGTCCAAAATCATTGGTTTTCGTTCAGCACTGGAAGTACAGGCGCGCTCTACAATAGGCAAGGGTTTTCAAGTCTGCAAGTACGTTTTAAGCTGAGTTCCATGAACATTGTCCAAAATCATGTTTTAGGCCAAATCCACAATGCGACCAGTTCAGCATATGACAGGAGACACTCTTTGAGTGTAACAAACGTGAAACATTTCTTTTAGCCATTTCGCATGAAAACAGGGTCCAAAATCATTGGTTTTCGTTCAGCACTGGAAGTACATGCGCGCTGTACAATAGGCAAGGGTTTTCAAGTCTGCAAGTACGTTTTAAGCTGAGTTCCATGAACATTGTCCAAAATCATGTTTTATGCCATGTCCACAATGCGACCAGTTCAGCATATGACAGGAGACACTATTTGAGTGTAACAAACGTGAAACATTTCTTTTAGCCATTTCGCATGAAAACAGGGTCCAAAATCATTGGTTTTCGTTCAGCACTGGAAGTACAGGCGCGCTCTACAATAGGCAAGGGTTTTCAAGTCTGCAAGTACGTTTTAAGCTGAGTTCCATGAACATTGTCCAAAATCATGTTTTATGCCATATCCACAATGCGACCAGTTCAGCATATGACAGGAGACACTATTTGAGTGTAACAAACGTGAAACATTTCTTTTAGCCATTTCGCATGAAAACAGGGTCCAAAATCATTGGTTTTCGTTCAGCACTGGAAGTACATGCGCGCTCTACAATAGGCAAGGGTTTTCAAGTCTGCAAGTACGTTTTAAGCTGAGTTCCATGAACATTGTCCAAAATCATGTTTTAGGCCAAATCCACAATGCGACCAGTTCAGCATATGACAGGAGACACTATTTGAGTGTAACAAACGTGAAACATTTCTTTTAGCCATTTCGCATGAAAACAGGGTCCAAAATCATTGGTTTTCGTTCAGCACTGGAAGTACAGGCGCGCTCTACAATAGGCAAGGGTTTTCAAGTCTGCAAGTACGTTTTAAGCTGAGTTCCATGAACATTGTCCAAAATCATGTTTTATGCCAAATCCACAATGCGACCAGTTCAGCATATGACAGGAGACACTATTTGAGTGTAACAAACGTGAAACATTTCTTTTAGCCATTTCGCATGAAAACAGGGTCCAAAATCATTGGTTTTCGTTCAGCACTGGAAGTACAGGCGCGCTCTACAATAGGCAAGGGTTTTCAAGTCTGCAAGTACGTTTTAAGCTGAGTTCCATGAACATTGTCCAAAATCATGTTTTATGCCATATCCACAATGCGACCAGTTCAGCATATGACAGGAGACACTATTTGAGTGTAACAAACGTGAAACATTTCTTTTAGCCATTTCGCATGAAAACAGGGTCCAAAATCATTGGTTTTCGTTCAGCACTGGAAGTACAGGCGCGCTCTACAATAGGCAAGGGTTTTCAAGTCTGCAAGTACGTTTTAAGCTGAGTTCCATGAACATTGTCCAAAATCATGTTTTATGCCAAATCCACAATGCGACCAGTTCAGCATATGACAGGAGACACTATTTGAGTGTAACAAACGTGAAACATTTCTTTTAGCCATTTCGCATGAAAACAGGGTCCAAAATCATTGGTTTTCGTTCAGCACTGGAAGTACATGCGCGCTCTACAATAGGCAAGGGTTTTCAAGTCTGCAAGTACGTTTTAAGCTGAGTTCCATGAACATTGTCCAAAATCATGTTTTAGGCCAAATCCACAATGCGACCAGTTCAGCATATGACAGGAGACACTATTTGAGTGTAACAAACGTGAAACATTTCTTTTAGCCATTTCGCATGAAAACAGGGTCCAAAATCATTGGTTTTCGTTCAGCACTGGAAGGACAGGCGCGCTCTACAATAGGCAAGGGTTTTCAAGTCTGCAAGTACGTTTTTAAGCTGAGTTCCATGAACATTGTCCAAAATCATGTTTTAGGCCAAATCCACAATGCGACCAGTTCAGCATATGACAGGAGACACTATTTGAGTGTAACAAACGTGAAACATTTCTTTTAGCCATTTCGCATGAAAACAGGGTCCAAAATCATTGGTTTTCGTTCAGCACTGGAAGTACAGGCGCGCTCTACAATAGGCAAGGGTTTTCAAGTCTGCAAGTACGTTTTAAGCTGAGTTCCATGAACATTGTCCAAAATCATGTTTTATGCCAAATCCACAATGCGACCAGTTCAGCATATGACAGGAGACACTATTTGAGTGTAACAAACGTGAAACATTTCTTTTAGCCATTTCGCATGAAAACAGGGTCCAAAATCATTGGTTTTCGTTCAGCACTGGAAGTACATGCGCGCTCTACAATAGGCAAGGGTTTTCAAGTCTGCAAGTACGTTTTAAGCTGAGTTCCATGAACATTGTCCAAAATCATGTTTTAGGCCAAATCCACAATGCGACCAGTTCAGCATATGACAGGAGACACTATTTGAGTGTAACAAACGTGAAACATTTCTTTTAGCCATTTCGCATGAAAACAGGGTCCAAAATCATTGGTTTTCGTTCAGCACTGGAAGTACAGGCGCGCTCTACAATAGGCAAGGGTTTTCAAGTCTGCAAGTACGTTTTAAGCTGAGTTCCATGAACATTGTCCAAAATCATGTTTTATGCCAAATCCACAATGCGACCAGTTCAGCATATGACAGGAGACACTATTTGAGTGTAACAAACGTGAAACATTTCTTTTAGCCATTTCGCATGAAAACAGGGTCCAAAATCATTGGTTTTCGTTCAGCACTGGAAGTACAGGCGCGCTCTACAATAGGCAAGGGTTTTCAAGTCTGCAAGTACGTTTTAAGCTGAGTTCCATGAACATTGTCCAAAATCATGTTTTATGCCAAATCCACAATGCGACCAGTTCAGCATATGACAGGAGACACTATTTGAGTGTAACAAACGTGAAACATTTCTTTTAGCCATTTCGCATGAAAACAGGGTCCAAAATCATTGGTTTTCGTTCAGCACTGGAAGTACATGCGCGCTCTACAATAGGCAAGGGTTTTCAAGTCTGCAAGTACGTTTTAAGCTGAGTTCCATGAACATTGTCCAAAATCATGTTTTAGGCCAAATCCACAATGCGACCAGTTCAGCATATGACAGGAGACACTATTTGAGTGTAACAAACGTGAAACATTTCTTTTAGCCATTTCGCATGAAAACAGGGTCCAAAATCATTGGTTTTCGTTCAGCACTGGAAGTACAGGCGCGCTCTACAATAGGCAAGGGTTTTCAAGTCTGCAAGTACGTTTTTAAGCTGAGTTCCATGAACATTGTCCAAAATCATGTTTTATGCCAAATCCACAATGCGACCAGTTCAGCATATGACAGGAGACACTATTTGAGTGTAACAAACGTGAAACATTTCTTTTAGCCATTTCGCATGAAAACAGGGTCCAAAATCATTGGTTTTCGTTCAGCACTGGAAGTACAGGCGCGCTCTACAATAGGCAAGGGTTTTCAAGTCTGCAAGTACGTTTTAAGCTGAGTTCCATGAACATTGTCCAAAATCATGTTTTAGGCCAAATCCACAATGCGACCAGTTCAGCATATGACAGGAGACACTATTTGAGTGTAACAAACGTGAAACATTTCTTTTAGCCATTTCGCATGAAAACAGGGTCCAAAATCATTGGTTTTCGTTCAGCACTGGAAGTACAGGCGCGCTCTACAATAGGCAAGGGTTTTCAAGTCTGCAAGTACGTTTTAAGCTGAGTTCCATGAACATTGTCCAAAATCATGTTTTATGCCAAATCCACAATGCGACCAGTTCAGCATATGACAGGAGACACTATTTGAGTGTAACAAACGTGAAACATTTCTTTTAGCCATTTCGCATGAAAACAGGGTCCAAAATCATTGGTTTTCGTTCAGCACTGGAAGTACAGGCGCGCTCTACAATAGGCAAGGGTTTTCAAGTCTGCAAGTACGTTTTAAGCTGAGTTCCATGAACATTGTCCAAAATCATGTTTTATGCCAAATCCACAATGCGACCAGTTCAGCATATGACAGGAGACACTATTTGAGTGTAACAAACGTGAAACATTTCTTTTAGCCATTTCGCATGAAAACAGGGTCCAAAATCATTGGTTTTCGTTCAGCACTGGAAGTACAGGCGCGCTCTACAATAGGCAAGGGTTTTCAAGTCTGCAAGTACGTTTTAAGCTGAGTTCCATGAACATTGTCCAAAATCATGTTTTATGCCAAATCCACAATGCGACCAGTTCAGCATATGACAGGAGACACTATTTGAGTGTAACAAACGTGAAACATTTCTTTTAGCCATTTCGCATGAAAACAGGGTCCAAAATCATTGGTTTTCGTTCAGCACTGGAAGTACAGGCGCGCTCTACAATAGGCAAGGGTTTTCAAGTCTGCAAGTACGTTTTAAGCTGAGTTCCATGAACATTGTCCAAAATCATGTTTTAGGCCAAATCCACAATGCGACCAGTTCAGCATATGACAGGAGACACTATTTGAGTGTAACAAACGTGAAACATTTCTTTTAGCCATTTCGCATGAAAACAGGGTCCAAAATCATTGGTTTTCGTTCAGCACTGGAAGTACAGGCGCGCTCTACAATAGGCAAGGGTTTTCAAGTCTGCAAGTACGTTTTAAGCTGAGTTCCATGAACATTGTCCAAAATCATGTTTTATGCCAAATCCACAATGCGACCAGTTCAGCATATGACAGGAGACACTATTTGAGTGTAACAAACGTGAAACATTTCTTTTAGCCATTTCGCATGAAAACAGGGTCCAAAATCATTGGTTTTCGTTCAGCACTGGAAGTACATGCGCGCTCTACAATAGGCAAGGGTTTTCAAGTCTGCAAGTACGTTTTAAGCTGAGTTCCATGAACATTGTCCAAAATCATGTTTTAGGCCAAATCCACAATGCGACCAGTTCAGCATATGACAGGAGACACTATTTGAGTGTAACAAACGTGAAACATTTCTTTTAGCCATTTCGCATGAAAACAGGGTCCAAAATCATTGGTTTTCGTTCAGCACTGGAAGTACAGGCGCGCTCTACAATAGGCAAGGGTTTTCAAGTCTGCAAGTACGTTTTAAGCTGAGTTCCATGAACATTGTCCAAAATCATGTTTTATGCCAAATCCACAATGCGACCAGTTCAGCATATGACAGGAGACACTATTTGAGTGTAACAAACGTGAAACATTTCTTTTAGCCATTTCGCATGAAAACAGGGTCCAAAATCATTGGTTTTCGTTCAGCACTGGAAGTACAGGCGCGCTCTACAATAGGCAAGGGTTTTCAAGTCTGCAAGTACGTTTTAAGCTGAGTTCCATGAACATTGTCCAAAATCATGTTTTATGCCAAATCCACAATGCGACCAGTTCAGCATATGACAGGAGACACTATTTGAGTGTAACAAACGTGAAACATTTCTTTTAGCCATTTCGCATGAAAACAGGGTCCAAAATCATTGGTTTTCGTTCAGCACTGGAAGTACAGGCGCGCTCTACAATAGGCAAGGGTTTTCAAGTCTGCAAGTACGTTTTAAGCTGAGTTCCATGAACATTGTCCAAAATCATGTTTTATGCCAAATCCACAATGCGACCAGTTCAGCATATGACAGGAGACACTATTTGAGTGTAACAAACGTGAAACATTTCTTTTAGCCATTTCGCATGAAAACAGGGTCCAAAATCATTGGTTTTCGTTCAGCACTGGAAGTACAGGCGCGCTCTACAATAGGCAAGGGTTTTCAAGTCTGCAAGTACGTTTTAAGCTGAGTTCCATGAACATTGTCCAAAATCATGTTTTATGCCAAATCCACAATGCGACCAGTTCAGCATATGACAGGAGACACTATTTGAGTGTAACAAACGTGAAACATTTCTTTTAGCCATTTCGCATGAAAACAGGGTCCAAAATCATTGGTTTTCGTTCAGCACTGGAAGTACATGCGCGCTCTACAATAGGCAAGGGTTTTCAAGTCTGCAAGTACGTTTTAAGCTGAGTTCCATGAACATTGTCCAAAATCATGTTTTAGGCCAAATCCACAATGCGACCAGTTCAGCATATGACAGGAGACACTATTTGAGTGTAACAAACGTGAAACATTTCTTTTAGCCATTTCGCATGAAAACAGGGTCCAAAATCATTGGTTTTCGTTCAGCACTGGAAGTACAGGCGCGCTCTACAATAGGCAAGGGTTTTCAAGTCTGCAAGTACGTTTTAAGCTGAGTTCCATGAACATTGTCCAAAATCATGTTTTATGCCAAATCCACAATGCGACCAGTTCAGCATATGACAGGAGACACTATTTGAGTGTAACAAACGTGAAACATTTCTTTTAGCCATTTCGCATGAAAACAGGGTCCAAAATCATTGGTTTTCGTTCAGCACTGGAAGTACAGGCGCGCTCTACAATAGGCAAGGGTTTTCAAGTCTGCAAGTACGTTTTAAGCTGAGTTCCATGAACATTGTCCAAAATCATGTTTTATGCCATGTCCACAATGCGACCAGTTCAGCATATGACAGGAGACACTATTTGAGTGTAACAAACGTGAAACATTTCTTTTAGCCATTTCGCATGAAAACAGGGTCCAAAATCATTGGTTTTCGTTCAGCACTGGAAGTACATGCGCGCTGTACAATAGGCAAGGGTTTTCAAGTCTGCAAGTACGTTTTAAGCTGAGTTCCATGAACATTGTCCAAAATCATGTTTTATGCCATGTCCACAATGCGACCAGTTCAGCATATGACAGGAGACACTATTTGAGTGTAACAAACGTGAAACATTTCTTTTAGCCATTTCGCATGAAAACAGGGTCCAAAATCATTGGTTTTCGTTCAGCACTGGAAGTACAGGCGCGATCTACAATAGGCAAGGGTTTTCAAGTCTGCAAGTACGTTTTAAGCTGAGTTCCATGAACATTGTCCAAAATCATGTTTTAGGCCAAATCCACAATGCGACCAGTTCAGCATATGACAGGAGACACTATTTGAGTGTAACAAACGTGAAACATTTCTTTTAGCCATTTCGCATGAAAACAGGGTCCAAAATCATTGGTTTTCGTTCAGCACTGGAAGTACAGGCGCGCTCTACAATAGGCAAGGGTTTTCAAGTCTGCAAGTACGTTTTAAGCTGAGTTCCATGAACATTGTCCAAAATCATGTTTTATGCCAAATCCACAATGCGACCAGTTCAGCATATGACAGGAGACACTATTTGAGTGTAACAAACGTGAAACATTTCTTTTAGCCATTTCGCATGAAAACAGGGTCCAAAATCATTGGTTTTCGTTCAGCACTGGAAGTACAGGCGCGCTCTACAATAGGCAAGGGTTTTCAAGTCTGCAAGTACGTTTTAAGCTGAGTTCCATGAACATTGTCCAAAATCATGTTTTATGCCAAATCCACAATGCGACCAGTTCAGCATATGACAGGAGACACTATTTGAGTGTAACAAACGTGAAACATTTCTTTTAGCCATTTCGCATGAAAACAGGGTCCAAAATCATTGGTTTTCGTTCAGCACTGGAAGTACAGGCGCGCTCTACAATAGGCAAGGGTTTTCAAGTCTGCAAGTACGTTTTAAGCTGAGTTCCATGAACATTGTCCAAAATCATGTTTTATGCCAAATCCACAATGCGACCAGTTCAGCATATGACAGGAGACACTATTTGAGTGTAACAAACGTGAAACATTTCTTTTAGCCATTTCGCATGAAAACAGGGTCCAAAATCATTGGTTTTCGTTCAGCACTGGAAGTACAGGCGCGCTCTACAATAGGCAAGGGTTTTCAAGTCTGCAAGTACGTTTTAAGCTGAGTTCCATGAACATTGTCCAAAATCATGTTTTAGGCCAAATCCACAATGCGACCAGTTCAGCATATGACAGGAGACACTATTTGAGTGTAACAAACGTGAAACATTTCTTTTAGCCATTTCGCATGAAAACAGGGTCCAAAATCATTGGTTTTCGTTCAGCACTGGAAGTACAGGCGCGCTCTACAATAGGCAAGGGTTTTCAAGTCTGCAAGTACGTTTTAAGCTGAGTTCCATGAACATTGTCCAAAATCATGTTTTATGCCAAAGTCCACAATGCGACCAGTTCAGCATATGACAGGAGACACTATTTGAGTGTAACAAACGTGAAACATTTCTTTTAGCCATTTCGCATGAAAACAGGGTCCAAAATCATTGGTTTTCGTTCAGCACTGGAAGTACATGCGCGCTCTACAATAGGCAAGGGTTTTCAAGTCTGCAAGTACGTTTTAAGCTGAGTTCCATGAACATTGTCCAAAATCATGTTTTAGGCCAAATCCACAATGCGACCAGTTCAGCATATGACAGGAGACACTATTTGAGTGTAACAAACGTGAAACATTTCTTTTAGCCATTTCGCATGAAAACAGGGTCCAAAATCATTGGTTTTCGTTCAGCACTGGAAGTACAGGCGCGCTCTACAATAGGCAAGGGTTTTCAAGTCTGCAAGTACGTTTTAAGCTGAGTTCCATGAACATTGTCCAAAATCATGTTTTATGCCATATCCACAATGCGACCAGTTCAGCATATGACAGGAGACACTATTTGAGTGTAACAAACGTGAAACATTTCTTTTAGCCATTTCGCATGAAAACAGGGTCCAAAATCATTGGTTTTCGTTCAGCACTGGAAGTACATGCGCGCTCTACAATAGGCAAGGGTTTTCAAGTCTGCAAGTACGTTTTAAGCTGAGTTCCATGAACATTGTCCAAAATCATGTTTTAGGCCAAATCCACAATGCGACCAGTTCAGCATATGACAGGAGACACTATTTGAGTGTAACAAACGTGAAACATTTCTTTTAGCCATTTCGCATGAAAACAGGGTCCAAAATCATTGGTTTTCGTTCAGCACTGGAAGTACAGGCGCGCTCTACAATAGGCAAGGGTTTTCAAGTCTGCAAGTACGTTTTAAGCTGAGTTCCATGAACATTGTCCAAAATCATGTTTTATGCCAAATCCACAATGCGACCAGTTCAGCATATGACAGGAGACACTATTTGAGTGTAACAAACGTGAAACATTTCTTTTAGCCATTTCGCATGAAAACAGGGTCCAAAATCATTGGTTTTCGTTCAGCACTGGAAGTACAGGCGCGCTCTACAATAGGCAAGGGTTTTCAAGTCTGCAAGTACGTTTTAAGCTGAGTTCCATGAACATTGTCCAAAATCATGTTTTATGCCAAATCCACAATGCGACCAGTTCAGCATATGACAGGAGACACTATTTGAGTGTAACAAACGTGAAACATTTCTTTTAGCCATTTCGCATGAAAACAGGGTCCAAAATCATTGGTTTTCGTTCAGCACTGGAAGTACAGGCGCGCTCTACAATAGGCAAGGGTTTTCAAGTCTGCAAGTACGTTTTAAGCTGAGTTCCATGAACATTGTCCAAAATCATGTTTTATGCCAAATCCACAATGCGACCAGTTCAGCATATGACAGGAGACACTATTTGAGTGTAACAAACGTGAAACATTTCTTTTAGCCATTTCGCATGAAAACAGGGTCCAAAATCATTGGTTTTCGTTCAGCACTGGAAGTACAGGCGCGCTCTACAATAGGCAAGGGTTTTCAAGTCTGCAAGTACGTTTTAAGCTGAGTTCCATGAACATTGTCCAAAATCATGTTTTATGCCAAATCCACAATGCGACCAGTTCAGCATATGACAGGAGACACTCTTTGAGTGTAACAAACGTGAAACATTTCTTTTAGCCATTTCGCATGAAAACAGGGTCCAAAATCATTGGTTTTCGTTCAGCACTGGAAGTACATGCGCGCTCTACAATAGGCAATGGTTTTCAAGTCTGCAAGTACGTTTTAAGCTGAGTTCCATGAACATTGTCCAAAATCATGTTTTAGGCCAAATCCACAATGCGACCAGTTCAGCATATGACAGGAGACACTATTTGAGTGTAACAAACGTGAAACATTTCTTTTAGCCATTTCGCATGAAAACAGGGTCCAAAATCATTGGTTTTCGTTCAGCACTGGAAGTACAGGCGCGCTCTACAATAGGCAAGGGTTTTCAAGTCTGCAAGTACGTTTTAAGCTGAGTTCCATGAACATTGTCCAAAATCATGTTTTATGCCAATCCACAATGCGACCAGTTCAGCATATGACAGGAGACACTATTTGAGTGTAACAAACGTGAAACATTTCTTTTAGCCATTTCGCATGAAAACAGGGTCCAAAATCATTGGTTTTCGTTCAGCACTGGAAGTACAGGCGCGCTCTACAATAGGCAAGGGTTTTCAAGTCTGCAAGTACGTTTTAAGCTGAGTTCCATGAACATTGTCCAAAATCATGTTTTATGCCAAATCCACAATGCGACCAGTTCAGCATATGACAGGAGACACTATTTGAGTGTAACAAACGTGAAACATTTCTTTTAGCCATTTCGCATGAAAACAGGGTCCAAAATCATTGGTTTTCGTTCAGCACTGGAAGTACATGCGCGCTCTACAATAGGCAAGGGTTTTCAAGTCTGCAAGTACGTTTTAAGCTGAGTTCCATGAACATTGTCCAAAATCATGTTTTAGGCCAAATCCACAATGCGACCAGTTCAGCATATGACAGGAGACACTATTTGAGTGTAACAAACGTGAAACATTTCTTTTAGCCATTTCGCATGAAAACAGGGTCCAAAATCATTGGTTTTCGTTCAGCACTGGAAGTACAGGCGCGATCTACAATAGGCAAGGGTTTTCAAGTCTGCAAGTACGTTTTAAGCTGAGTTCCATGAACATTGTCCAAAATCATGTTTTATGCCAAATCCACAATGCGACCAGTTCAGCATATGACAGGAGACACTATTTGAGTGTAACAAACGTGAAACATTTCTTTTAGCCATTTCGCATGAAAACAGGGTCCAAAATCATTGGTTTTCGTTCAGCACTGGAAGGACAGGCGCGCTCTACAATAGGCAAGGGTTTTCAAGTCTGCAAGTACGTTTTAAGCTGAGTTCCATGAACATTGTCCAAAATCATGTTTTATGCCATATCCACAATGCGACCAGTTCAGCATATGACAGGAGACACTATTTGAGTGTAACAAACGTGAAACATTTCTTTTAGCCATTTCGCATGAAAACAGGGTCCAAAATCATTGGTTTTCGTTCAGCACTGGAAGTACAGGCGCGCTCTACAATAGGCAAGGGTTTTCAAGTCTGCAAGTACGTTTTAAGCTGAGTTCCATGAACATTGTCCAAAATCATGTTTTAGGCCAAATCCACAATGCGACCAGTTCAGCATATGACAGGAGACACTATTTGAGTGTAACAAACGTGAAACATTTCTTTTAGCCATTTCGCATGAAAACAGGGTCCAAAATCATTGGTTTTCGTTCAGCACTGGAAGTACAGGCGCGCTCTACAATAGGCAAGGGTTTTCAAGTCTGCAAGTACGTTTTAAGCTGAGTTCCATGAACATTGTCCAAAATCATGTTTTATGCCAAATCCACAATGCGACCAGTTCAGCATATGACAGGAGACACTATTTGAGTGTAACAAACGTGAAACATTTCTTTTAGCCATTTCGCATGAAAACAGGGTCCAAAATCATTGGTTTTCGTTCAGCACTGGAAGTACAGGCGCGCTCTACAATAGGCAAGGGTTTTCAAGTCTGCAAGTACGTTTTAAGCTGAGTTCCATGAACATTGTCCAAAATCATGTTTTATGCCAAATCCACAATGCGACCAGTTCAGCATATGACAGGAGACACTATTTGAGTGTAACAAACGTGAAACATTTCTTTTAGCCATTTCGCATGAAAACAGGGTCCAAAATCATTGGTTTTCGTTCAGCACTGGAAGTACAGGCGCGCTCTACAATAGGCAAGGGTTTTCAAGTCTGCAAGTACGTTTTAAGCTGAGTTCCATGAACATTGTCCAAAATCATGTTTTAGGCCAAATCCACAATGCGACCAGTTCAGCATATGACAGGAGACACTATTTGAGTGTAACAAACGTGAAACATTTCTTTTAGCCATTTCGCATGAAAACAGGGTCCAAAATCATTGGTTTTCGTTCAGCACTGGAAGTACAGGCGCGCTCTACAATAGGCAAGGGTTTTCAAGTCTGCAAGTACGTTTTAAGCTGAGTTCCATGAACATTGTCCAAAATCATGTTTTATGCCAAATCCACAATGCGACCAGTTCAGCATATGACAGGAGACACTATTTGAGTGTAACAAACGTGAAACATTTCTTTTAGCCATTTCGCATGAAAACAGGGTCCAAAATCATTGGTTTTCGTTCAGCACTGGAAGTACATGCGCGCTCTACAATAGGCAAGGGTTTTCAAGTCTGCAAGTACGTTTTAAGCTGAGTTCCATGAACATTGTCCAAAATCATGTTTTAGGCCAAATCCACAATGCGACCAGTTCAGCATATGACAGGAGACACTATTTGAGTGTAACAAACGTGAAACATTTCTTTTAGCCATTTCGCATGAAAACAGGGTCCAAAATCATTGGTTTTCGTTCAGCACTGGAAGTACAGGCGCGCTCTACAATAGGCAAGGGTTTTCAAGTCTGCAAGTACGTTTTAAGCTGAGTTCCATGAACATTGTCCAAAATCATGTTTTATGCCAAATCCACAATGCGACCAGTTCAGCATATGACAGGAGACACTATTTGAGTGTAACAAACGTGAAACATTTCTTTTAGCCATTTCGCATGAAAACAGGGTCCAAAATCATTGGTTTTCGTTCAGCACTGGAAGGACAGGCGCGCTCTACAATAGGCAAGGGTTTTCAAGTCTGCAAGTACGTTTTAAGCTGAGTTCCATGAACATTGTCCAAAATCATGTTTTATGCCATATCCACAATGCGACCAGTTCAGCATATGACAGGAGACACTATTTGAGTGTAACAAACGTGAAACATTTCTTTTAGCCATTTCGCATGAAAACAGGGTCCAAAATCATTGGTTTTCGTTCAGCACTGGAAGTACATGCGCGCTCTACAATAGGCAAGGGTTTTCAAGTCTGCAAGTACGTTTTAAGCTGAGTTCCATGAACATTGTCCAAAATCATGTTTTAGGCCAAATCCACAATGCGACCAGTTCAGCATATGACAGGAGACACTATTTGAGTGTAACAAACGTGAAACATTTCTTTTAGCCATTTCGCATGAAAACAGGGTCCAAAATCATTGGTTTTCGTTCAGCACTGGAAGTACAGGCGCGCTCTACAATAGGCAAGGGTTTTCAAGTCTGCAAGTACGTTTTAAGCTGAGTTCCATGAACATTGTCCAAAATCATGTTTTATGCCAAATCCACAATGCGACCAGTTCAGCATATGACAGGAGACACTATTTGAGTGTAACAAACGTGAAACATTTCTTTTAGCCATTTCGCATGAAAACAGGGTCCAAAATCATTGGTTTTCGTTCAGCACTGGAAGTACAGGCGCGCTCTACAATAGGCAAGGGTTTTCAAGTCTGCAAGTACGTTTTAAGCTGAGTTCCATGAACATTGTCCAAAATCATGTTTTAGGCCAAATCCACAATGCGACCAGTTCAGCATATGACAGGAGACACTATTTGAGTGTAACAAACGTGAAACATTTCTTTTAGCCATTTCGCATGAAAACAGGGTCCAAAATCATTGGTTTTCGTTCAGCACTGGAAGTACAGGCGCGCTCTACAATAGGCAAGGGTTTTCAAGTCTGCAAGTACGTTTTAAGCTGAGTTCCATGAACATTGTCCAAAATCATGTTTTATGCCAAATCCACAATGCGACCAGTTCAGCATATGACAGGAGACACTATTTGAGTGTAACAAACGTGAAACATTTCTTTTAGCCATTTCGCATGAAAACAGGGTCCAAAATCATTGGTTTTCGTTCAGCACTGGAAGTACATGCGCGCTCTACAATAGGCAAGGGTTTTCAAGTCTGCAAGTACGTTTTAAGCTGAGTTCCATGAACATTGTCCAAAATCATGTTTTAGGCCAAATCCACAATGCGACCAGTTCAGCATATGACAGGAGACACTATTTGAGTGTAACAAACGTGAAACATTTCTTTTAGCCATTTCGCATGAAAACAGGGTCCAAAATCATTGGTTTTCGTTCAGCACTGGAAGTACAGGCGCGCTCTACAATAGGCAAGGGTTTTCAAGTCTGCAAGTACGTTTTAAGCTGAGTTCCATGAACATTGTCCAAAATCATGTTTTATGCCAAATCCACAATGCGACCAGTTCAGCATATGACAGGAGACACTATTTGAGTGTAACAAACGTGAAACATTTCTTTTAGCCATTTCGCATGAAAACAGGGTCCAAAATCATTGGTTTTCGTTCAGCACTGGAAGTACAGGCGCGCTCTACAATAGGCAAGGGTTTTCAAGTCTGCAAGTACGTTTTAAGCTGAGTTCCATGAACATTGTCCAAAATCATGTTTTATGCCAAATCCACAATGCGACCAGTTCAGCATATGACAGGAGACACTGTTTGAGTGTAACAAACGTGAAACATTTCTTTTAGCCATTTCGCATGAAAACAGGGTCCAAAATCATTGGTTTTCGTTCAGCACTGGAAGTACATGCGCGCTCTACAATAGGCAAGGGTTTTCAAGTCTGCAAGTACGTTTTAAGCTGAGTTCCATGAACATTGTCCAAAATCATGTTTTAGGCCAAATCCACAATGCGACCAGTTCAGCATATGACAGGAGACACTATTTGAGTGTAACAAACGTGAAACATTTCTTTTAGCCATTTCGCATGAAAACAGGGTCCAAAATCATTGGTTTTCGTTCAGCACTGGAAGTACAGGCGCGCTCTACAATAGGCAAGGGTTTTCAAGTCTGCAAGTACGTTTTAAGCTGAGTTCCATGAACATTGTCCAAAATCATGTTTTATGCCAAATCCACAATGCGACCAGTTCAGCATATGACAGGAGACACTATTTGAGTGTAACAAACGTGAAACATTTCTTTTAGCCATTTCGCATGAAAACAGGGTCCAAAATCATTGGTTTTCGTTCAGCACTGGAAGTACAGGCGCGCTCTACAATAGGCAAGGGTTTTCAAGTCTGCAAGTACGTTTTAAGCTGAGTTCCATGAACATTGTCCAAAATCATGTTTTATGCCAAATCCACAATGCGACCAGTTCAGCATATGACAGGAGACACTATTTGAGTGTAACAAACGTGAAACATTTCTTTTAGCCATTTCGCATGAAAACAGGGTCCAAAATCATTGGTTTTCGTTCAGCACTGGAAGTACATGCGCGCTCTACAATAGGCAAGGGTTTTCAAGTCTGCAAGTACGTTTTAAGCTGAGTTCCATGAACATTGTCCAAAATCATGTTTTAGGCCAAATCCACAATGCGACCAGTTCAGCATATGACAGGAGACACTATTTGAGTGTAACAAACGTGAAACATTTCTTTTAGCCATTTCGCATGAAAACAGGGTCCAAAATCATTGGTTTTCGTTCAGCACTGGAAGTACAGGCGCGCTCTACAATAGGCAAGGGTTTTCAAGTCTGCAAGTACGTTTTAAGCTGAGTTCCATGAACATTGTCCAAAATCATGTTTTAGGCCAAATCCACAATGCGACCAGTTCAGCATATGACAGGAGACACTATTTGAGTGTAACAAACGTGAAACATTTCTTTTAGCCATTTCGCATGAAAACAGGGTCCAAAATCATTGGTTTTCGTTCAGCACTGGAAGTACAGGCGCGCTCTACAATAGGCAAGGGTTTTCAAGTCTGCAAGTACGTTTTAAGCTGAGTTCCATGAACATTGTCCAAAATCATGTTTTATGCCAAATCCACAATGCGACCAGTTCAGCATATGACAGGAGACACTATTTGAGTGTAACAAACGTGAAACATTTCTTTTAGCCATTTCGCATGAAAACAGGGTCCAAAATCATTGGTTTTCGTTCAGCACTGGAAGTACAGGCGCGCTCTACAATAGGCAAGGGTTTTCAAGTCTGCAAGTACGTTTTAAGCTGAGTTCCATGAACATTGTCCAAAATCATGTTTTATGCCAAATCCACAATGCGACCAGTTCAGCATATGACAGGAGACACTATTTGAGTGTAACAAACGTGAAACATTTCTTTTAGCCATTTCGCATGAAAACAGGGTCCAAAATCATTGGTTTTCGTTCAGCACTGGAAGTACAGGCGCGCTCTACAATAGGCAAGGGTTTTCAAGTCTGCAAGTACGTTTTTAAGCTGAGTTCCATGAACATTGTCCAAAATCATGTTTTATGCCAAATCCACAATGCGACCAGTTCAGCATATGACAGGAGACACTATTTGAGTGTAACAAACGTGAAACATTTCTTTTAGCCATTTCGCATGAAAACAGGGTCCAAAATCATTGGTTTTCGTTCAGCACTGGAAGTACAGGCGCGCTCTACAATAGGCAAGGGTTTTCAAGTCTGCAAGTACGTTTTAAGCTGAGTTCCATGAACATTGTCCAAAATCATGTTTTAGGCCAAATCCACAATGCGACCAGTTCAGCATATGACAGGAGACACTATTTGAGTGTAACAAACGTGAAACATTTCTTTTAGCCATTTCGCATGAAAACAGGGTCCAAAATCATTGGTTTTCGTTCAGCACTGGAAGTACAGGCGCGCTCTACAATAGGC
This sequence comes from Coregonus clupeaformis, assembly GCF_020615455.1. Taxonomy (NCBI): domain Eukaryota; kingdom Metazoa; phylum Chordata; class Actinopteri; order Salmoniformes; family Salmonidae; genus Coregonus; species Coregonus clupeaformis. The sequence goes on along the minus strand of NW_025535637.1, from coordinate 61,869 downwards.
AAGGGTTTTCAAGTCTGCAAGTACGTTTTAAGCTGAGTTCCATGAACATTGTCCAAAATCATGTTTTAGGCCAAATCCACAATGCGACCAGTTCAGCATATGACAGGAGACACTATTTGAGTGTAACAAACGTGAAACATTTCTTTTAGCCATTTCGCATGAAAACAGGGTCCAAAATCATTGGTTTTCGTTCAGCACTGGAAGTACAGGCGCGCTCTACAATAGGCAAGGGTTTTCAAGTCTGCAAGTACGTTTTAAGCTGAGTTCCATGAACATTGTCCAAAATCATGTTTTAGGCCAAATCCACAATGCGACCAGTTCAGCATATGACAGGAGACACTATTTGAGTGTAACAAACGTGAAACATTTCTTTTAGCCATTTCGCATGAAAACAGGGTCCAAAATCATTGGTTTTCGTTCAGCACTGGAAGTACAGGCGCGCTCTACAATAGGCAAGGGTTTTCAAGTCTGCAAGTACGTTTTAAGCTGAGTTCCATGAACATTGTCCAAAATCATGTTTTATGCCAAATCCACAATGCGACCAGTTCAGCATATGACAGGAGACACTATTTGAGTGTAACAAACGTGAAACATTTCTTTTAGCCATTTCGCATGAAAACAGGGTCCAAAATCATTGGTTTTCGTTCAGCACTGGAAGTACATGCGCGCTCTACAATAGGCAAGGGTTTTCAAGTCTGCAAGTACGTTTTAAGCTGAGTTCCATGAACATTGTCCAAAATCATGTTTTAGGCCAAATCCACAATGCGACCAGTTCAGCATATGACAGGAGACACTATTTGAGTGTAACAAACGTGAAACATTTCTTTTAGCCATTTCGCATGAAAACAGGGTCCAAAATCATTGGTTTTCGTTCAGCACTGGAAGTACAGGCGCGCTCTACAATAGGCAAGGGTTTTCAAGTCTGCAAGTACGTTTTAAGCTGAGTTCCATGAACATTGTCCAAAATCATGTTTTATGCCAAATCCACAATGCGACCAGTTCAGCATATGACAGGAGACACTATTTGAGTGTAACAAACGTGAAACATTTCTTTTAGCCATTTCGCATGAAAACAGGGTCCAAAATCATTGGTTTTCGTTCAGCACTGGAAGTACAGGCGCGCTCTACAATAGGCAAGGGTTTTCAAGTCTGCAAGTACGTTTTAAGCTGAGTTCCATGAACATTGTCCAAAATCATGTTTTATGCCATATCCACAATGCGACCAGTTCAGCATATGACAGGAGACACTATTTGAGTGTAACAAACGTGAAACATTTCTTTTAGCCATTTCGCATGAAAACAGGGTCCAAAATCATTGGTTTTCGTTCAGCACTGGAAGTACAGGCGCGCTCTACAATAGGCAAGGGTTTTCAAGTCTGCAAGTACGTTTTAAGCTGAGTTCCATGAACATTGTCCAAAATCATGTTTTATGCCAAATCCACAATGCGACCAGTTCAGCATATGACAGGAGACACTATTTGAGTGTAACAAACGTGAAACATTTCTTTTAGCCATTTCGCATGAAAACAGGGTCCAAAATCATTGGTTTTCGTTCAGCACTGGAAGTACATGCGCGCTCTACAATAGGCAAGGGTTTTCAAGTCTGCAAGTACGTTTTAAGCTGAGTTCCATGAACATTGTCCAAAATCATGTTTTAGGCCAAATCCACAATGCGACCAGTTCAGCATATGACAGGAGACACTATTTGAGTGTAACAAACGTGAAACATTTCTTTTAGCCATTTCGCATGAAAACAGGGTCCAAAATCATTGGTTTTCGTTCAGCACTGGAAGTACAGGCGCGCTCTACAATAGGCAAGGGTTTTCAAGTCTGCAAGTACGTTTTAAGCTGAGTTCCATGAACATTGTCCAAAATCATGTTTTATGCCAAATCCACAATGCGACCAGTTCAGCATATGACAGGAGACACTGTTTGAGTGTAACAAACGTGAAACATTTCTTTTAGCCATTTCGCATGAAAACAGGGTCCAAAATCATTGGTTTTCGTTCAGCACTGGAAGTACAGGCGCGCTCTACAATAGGCAAGGGTTTTCAAGTCTGCAAGTACGTTTTAAGCTGAGTTCCATGAACATTGTCCAAAATCATGTTTTATGCCAAATCCACAATGCGACCAGTTCAGCATATGACAGGAGACACTATTTGAGTGTAACAAACGTGAAACATTTCTTTTAGCCATTTCGCATGAAAACAGGGTCCAAAATCATTGGTTTTCGTTCAGCACTGGAAGTACAGGCGCGCTCTACAATAGGCAAGGGTTTTCAAGTCTGCAAGTACGTTTTAAGCTGAGTTCCATGAACATTGTCCAAAATCATGTTTTATGCCAAATCCACAATGCGACCAGTTCAGCATATGACAGGAGACACTATTTGAGTGTAACAAACGTGAAACATTTCTTTTAGCCATTTCGCATGAAAACAGGGTCCAAAATCATTGGTTTTCGTTCAGCACTGGAAGTACAGGCGCGCTCTACAATAGGCAAGGGTTTTCAAGTCTGCAAGTACGTTTTAAGCTGAGTTCCATGAACATTGTCCAAAATCATGTTTTATGCCAAATCCACAATGCGACCAGTTCAGCATATGACAGGAGACACTATTTGAGTGTAACAAACGTGAAACATTTCTTTTAGCCATTTCGCATGAAAACAGGGTCCAAAATCATTGGTTTTCGTTCAGCACTGGAAGTACAGGCGCGCTCTACAATAGGCAAGGGTTTTCAAGTCTGCAAGTACGTTTTAAGCTGAGTTCCATGAACATTGTCCAAAATCATGTTTTAGGCCAAATCCACAATGCGACCAGTTCAGCATATGACAGGAGACACTATTTGAGTGTAACAAACGTGAAACATTTCTTTTAGCCATTTCGCATGAAAACAGGGTCCAAAATCATTGGTTTTCGTTCAGCACTGGAAGTACAGGCGCGCTCTACAATAGGCAAGGGTTTTCAAGTCTGCAAGTACGTTTTAAGCTGAGTTCCATGAACATTGTCCAAAATCATGTTTTAGGCCAAATCCACAATGCGACCAGTTCAGCATATGACAGGAGACACTATTTGAGTGTAACAAACGTGAAACATTTCTTTTAGCCATTTCGCATGAAAACAGGGTCCAAAATCATTGGTTTTCGTTCAGCACTGGAAGGACAGGCGCGCTCTACAATAGGCAAGGGTTTTCAAGTCTGCAAGTACGTTTTAAGCTGAGTTCCATGAACATTGTCCAAAATCATGTTTTATGCCAAATCCACAATGCGACCAGTTCAGCATATGACAGGAGACACTATTTGAGTGTAACAAACGTGAAACATTTCTTTTAGCCATTTCGCATGAAAACAGGGTCCAAAATCATTGGTTTTCGTTCAGCACTGGAAGTACATGCGCGCTCTACAATAGGCAAGGGTTTTCAAGTCTGCAAGTACGTTTTAAGCTGAGTTCCATGAACATTGTCCAAAATCATGTTTTAGGCCAAATCCACAATGCGACCAGTTCAGCATATGACAGGAGACACTATTTGAGTGTAACAAACGTGAAACATTTCTTTTAGCCATTTCGCATGAAAACAGGGTCCAAAATCATTGGTTTTCGTTCAGCACTGGAAGTACAGGCGCGCTCTACAATAGGCAAGGGTTTTCAAGTCTGCAAGTACGTTTTAAGCTGAGTTCCATGAACATTGTCCAAAATCATGTTTTAGGCCAAATCCACAATGCGACCAGTTCAGCATATGACAGGAGACACTATTTGAGTGTAACAAACGTGAAACATTTCTTTTAGCCATTTCGCATGAAAACAGGGTCCAAAATCATTGGTTTTCGTTCAGCACTGGAAGTACAGGCGCGCTCTACAATAGGCAAGGGTTTTCAAGTCTGCAAGTACGTTTTAAGCTGAGTTCCATGAACATTGTCCAAAATCATGTTTTATGCCATATCCACAATGCGACCAGTTCAGCATATGACAGGAGACACTATTTGAGTGTAACAAACGTGAAACATTTCTTTTAGCCATTTCGCATGAAAACAGGGTCCAAAATCATTGGTTTTCGTTCAGCACTGGAAGTACAGGCGCGCTCTACAATAGGCAAGGGTTTTCAAGTCTGCAAGTACGTTTTAAGCTGAGTTCCATGAACATTGTCCAAAATCATGTTTTATGCCAAATCCACAATGCGACCAGTTCAGCATATGACAGGAGACACTATTTGAGTGTAACAAACGTGAAACATTTCTTTTAGCCATTTCGCATGAAAACAGGGTCCAAAATCATTGGTTTTCGTTCAGCACTGGAAGTACAGGCGCGCTCTACAATAGGCAAGGGTTTTCAAGTCTGCAAGTACGTTTTAAGCTGAGTTCCATGAACATTGTCCAAAATCATGTTTTATGCCAAATCCACAATGCGACCAGTTCAGCATATGACAGGAGACACTATTTGAGTGTAACAAACGTGAAACATTTCTTTTAGCCATTTCGCATGAAAACAGGGTCCAAAATCATTGGTTTTCGTTCAGCACTGGAAGTACAGGCGCGCTCTACAATAGGCAAGGGTTTTCAAGTCTGCAAGTACGTTTTAAGCTGAGTTCCATGAACATTGTCCAAAATCATGTTTTATGCCAAATCCACAATGCGACCAGTTCAGCATATGACAGGAGACACTATTTGAGTGTAACAAACGTGAAACATTTCTTTTAGCCATTTCGCATGAAAACAGGGTCCAAAATCATTGGTTTTCGTTCAGCACTGGAAGTACATGCGCGCTCTACAATAGGCAAGGGTTTTCAAGTCTGCAAGTACGTTTTAAGCTGAGTTCCATGAACATTGTCCAAAATCATGTTTTAGGCCAAATCCACAATGCGACCAGTTCAGCATATGACAGGAGACACTATTTGAGTGTAACAAACGTGAAACATTTCTTTTAGCCATTTCGCATGAAAACAGGGTCCAAAATCATTGGTTTTCGTTCAGCACTGGAAGGACAGGCGCGCTCTACAATAGGCAAGGGTTTTCAAGTCTGCAAGTACGTTTTAAGCTGAGTTCCATGAACATTGTCCAAAATCATGTTTTATGCCAAATCCACAATGCGACCAGTTCAGCATATGACAGGAGACACTATTTGAGTGTAACAAACGTGAAACATTTCTTTTAGCCATTTCGCATGAAAACAGGGTCCAAAATCATTGGTTTTCGTTCAGCACTGGAAGTACAGGCGCGCTCTACAATAGGCAAGGGTTTTCAAGTCTGCAAGTACGTTTTAAGCTGAGTTCCATGAACATTGTCCAAAATCATGTTTTATGCCAAATCCACAATGCGACCAGTTCAGCATATGACAGGAGACACTATTTGAGTGTAACAAACGTGAAACATTTCTTTTAGCCATTTCGCATGAAAACAGGGTCCAAAATCATTGGTTTTCGTTCAGCACTGGAAGTACATGCGCGCTCTACAATAGGCAAGGGTTTTCAAGTCTGCAAGTACGTTTTAAGCTGAGTTCCATGAACATTGTCCAAAATCATGTTTTAGGCCAAATCCACAATGCGACCAGTTCAGCATATGACAGGAGACACTATTTGAGTGTAACAAACGTGAAACATTTCTTTTAGCCATTTCGCATGAAAACAGGGTCCAAAATCATTGGTTTTCGTTCAGCACTGGAAGTACAGGCGCGCTCTACAATAGGCAAGGGTTTTCAAGTCTGCAAGTACGTTTTAAGCTGAGTTCCATGAACATTGTCCAAAATCATGTTTTATGCCAAATCCACAATGCGACCAGTTCAGCATATGACAGGAGACACTATTTGAGTGTAACAAACGTGAAACATTTCTTTTAGCCATTTCGCATGAAAACAGGGTCCAAAATCATTGGTTTTCGTTCAGCACTGGAAGTACATGCGCGCTGTACAATAGGCAAGGGTTTTCAAGTCTGCAAGTACGTTTTAAGCTGAGTTCCATGAACATTGTCCAAAATCATGTTTTAGGCCAAATCCACAATGCGACCAGTTCAGCATATGACAGGAGACACTATTTGAGTGTAACAAACGTGAAACATTTCTTTTAGCCATTTCGCATGAAAACAGGGTCCAAAATCATTGGTTTTCGTTCAGCACTGGAAGTACAGGCGCGATCTACAATAGGCAAGGGTTTTCAAGTCTGCAAGTACGTTTTAAGCTGAGTTCCATGAACATTGTCCAAAATCATGTTTTAGGCCAAATCCACAATGCGACCAGTTCAGCATATGACAGGAGACACTATTTGAGTGTAACAAACGTGAAACATTTCTTTTAGCCATTTCGCATGAAAACAGGGTCCAAAATCATTGGTTTTCGTTCAGCACTGGAAGGACAGGCGCGCTCTACAATAGGCAAGGGTTTTCAAGTCTGCAAGTACGTTTTAAGCTGAGTTCCATGAACATTGTCCAAAATCATGTTTTATGCCAAATCCACAATGCGACCAGTTCAGCATATGACAGGAGACACTATTTGAGTGTAACAAACGTGAAACATTTCTTTTAGCCATTTCGCATGAAAACAGGGTCCAAAATCATTGGTTTTCGTTCAGCACTGGAAGTACAGGCGCGCTCTACAATAGGCAAGGGTTTTCAAGTCTGCAAGTACGTTTTAAGCTGAGTTCCATGAACATTGTCCAAAATCATGTTTTAGGCCAAATCCACAATGCGACCAGTTCAGCATATGACAGGAGACACTGTTTGAGTGTAACAAACGTGAAACATTTCTTTTAGCCATTTCGCATGAAAACAGGGTCCAAAATCATTGGTTTTCGTTCAGCACTGGAAGTACAGGCGCGCTCTACAATAGGCAAGGGTTTTCAAGTCTGCAAGTACGTTTTAAGCTGAGTTCCATGAACATTGTCCAAAATCATGTTTTAGGCCAAATCCACAATGCGACCAGTTCAGCATATGACAGGAGACACTATTTGAGTGTAACAAACGTGAAACATTTCTTTTAGCCATTTCGCATGAAAACAGGGTCCAAAATCATTGGTTTTCGTTCAGCACTGGAAGGACAGGCGCGCTCTACAATAGGCAAGGGTTTTCAAGTCTGCAAGTACGTTTTAAGCTGAGTTCCATGAACATTGTCCAAAATCATGTTTTATGCCAAATCCACAATGCGACCAGTTCAGCATATGACAGGAGACACTATTTGAGTGTAACAAACGTGAAACATTTCTTTTAGCCATTTCGCATGAAAACAGGGTCCAAAATCATTGGTTTTCGTTCAGCACTGGAAGTACAGGCGCGCTCTACAATAGGCAAGGGTTTTCAAGTCTGCAAGTACGTTTTAAGCTGAGTTCCATGAACATTGTCCAAAATCATGTTTTAGGCCAAATCCACAATGCGACCAGTTCAGCATATGACAGGAGACACTATTTGAGTGTAACAAACGTGAAACATTTCTTTTAGCCATTTCGCATGAAAACAGGGTCCAAAATCATTGGTTTTCGTTCAGCACTGGAAGTACAGGCGCGATCTACAATAGGCAAGGGTTTTCAAGTCTGCAAGTACGTTTTAAGCTGAGTTCCATGAACATTGTCTAAAATCATGTTTTATGCCATGTCCACAATGCGACCAGTTCAGCATATGACAGGAGACACTATTTGAGTGTAACAAACGTGAAACATTTCTTTTAGCCATTTCGCATGAAAACAGGGTCCAAAATCATTGGTTTTCGTTCAGCACTGGAAGGACAGGCGCGCTCTACAATAGGCAAGGGTTTTCAAGTCTGCAAGTACGTTTTAAGCTGAGTTCCATGAACATTGTCCAAAATCATGTTTTATGCCAAATCCACAATGCGACCAGTTCAGCATATGACAGGAGACACTCTTTGAGTGTAACAAACGTGAAACATTTCTTTTAGCCATTTCGCATGAAAACAGGGTCCAAAATCATTGGTTTTCGTTCAGCACTGGAAGGACAGGCGCGCTCTACAATAGGCAAGGGTTTTCAAGTCTGCAAGTACGTTTTAAGCTGAGTTCCATGAACATTGTCCAAAATCATGTTTTAGGCCAAATCCACAATGCGACCAGTTCAGCATATGACAGGAGACACTGTTTGAGTGTAACAAACGTGAAACATTTCTTTTAGCCATTTCGCATGAAAACAGGGTCCAAAATCATTGGTTTTCGTTCAGCACTGGAAGGACAGGCGCGCTCTACAATAGGCAAGGGTTTTCAAGTCTGCAAGTACGTTTTAAGCTGAGTTCCATGAACATTGTCCAAAATCATGTTTTATGCCAAATCCACAATGCGACCAGTTCAGCATATGACAGGAGACACTATTTGAGTGTAACAAACGTGAAACATTTCTTTTAGCCATTTCGCATGAAAACAGGGTCCAAAATCATTGGTTTTCGTTCAGCACTGGAAGTACAGGCGCGCTCTACAATAGGCAAGGGTTTTCAAGTCTGCAAGTACGTTTTAAGCTGAGTTCCATGAACATTGTCCAAAATCATGTTTTAGGCCAAATCCACAATGCGACCAGTTCAGCATATGACAGGAGACACTATTTGAGTGTAACAAACGTGAAACATTTCTTTTAGCCATTTCGCATGAAAACAGGGTCCAAAATCATTGGTTTTCGTTCAGCACTGGAAGTACAGGCGCGCTCTACAATAGGCAAGGGTTTTCAAGTCTGCAAGTACGTTTTAAGCTGAGTTCCATGAACATTGTCCAAAATCATGTTTTATGCCAAATCCACAATGCGACCAGTTCAGCATATGACAGGAGACACTGTTTGAGTGTAACAAACGTGAAACATTTCTTTTAGCCATTTCGCATGAAAACAGGGTCCAAAATCATTGGTTTTCGTTCAGCACTGGAAGTACATGCGCGCTCTACAATAGGCAAGGGTTTTCAAGTCTGCAAGTACGTTTTAAGCTGAGTTCCATGAACATTGTCCAAAATCATGTTTTAGGCCAAATCCACAATGCGACCAGTTCAGCATATGACAGGAGACACTATTTGAGTGTAACAAACGTGAAACATTTCTTTTAGCCATTTCGCATGAAAACAGGGTCCAAAATCATTGGTTTTCGTTCAGCACTGGAAGGACAGGCGCGCTCTACAATAGGCAAGGGTTTTCAAGTCTGCAAGTACGTTTTAAGCTGAGTTCCATGAACATTGTCCAAAATCATGTTTTATGCCAAGTCCACAATGCGACCAGTTCAGCATATGACAGGAGACACTATTTGAGTGTAACAAACGTGAAACATTTCTTTTAGCCATTTCGCATGAAAACAGGGTCCAAAATCATTGGTTTTCGTTCAGCACTGGAAGTACAGGCGCGCTCTACAATAGGCAAGGGTTTTCAAGTCTGCAAGTACGTTTTAAGCTGAGTTCCATGAACATTGTCCAAAATCATGTTTTATGCCAAATCCACAATGCGACCAGTTCAGCATATGACAGGAGACACTATTTGAGTGTAACAAACGTGAAACATTTCTTTTAGCCATTTCGCATGAAAACAGGGTCCAAAATCATTGGTTTTCGTTCAGCACTGGAAGGACAGGCGCGCTCTACAATAGGCAAGGGTTTTCAAGTCTGCAAGTACGTTTTAAGCTGAGTTCCATGAACATTGTCCAAAATCATGTTTTATGCCAAATCCACAATGCGACCAGTTCAGCATATGACAGGAGACACTATTTGAGTGTAACAAACGTGAAACATTTCTTTTAGCCATTTCGCATGAAAACAGGGTCCAAAATCATTGGTTTTCGTTCAGCACTGGAAGTACAGGCGCGCTCTACAATAGGCAAGGGTTTTCAAGTCTGCAAGTACGTTTTAAGCTGAGTTCCATGAACATTGTCCAAAATCATGTTTTATGCCAAATCCACAATGCGACCAGTTCAGCATATGACAGGAGACACTGTTTGAGTGTAACAAACGTGAAACATTTCTTTTAGCCATTTCGCATGAAAACAGGGTCCAAAATCATTGGTTTTCGTTCAGCACTGGAAGTACAGGCGCGCTCTACAATAGGCAAGGGTTTTCAAGTCTGCAAGTACGTTTTAAGCTGAGTTCCATGAACATTGTCCAAAATCATGTTTTATGCCAAATCCACAATGCGACCAGTTCAGCATATGACAGGAGACACTATTTGAGTGTAACAAACGTGAAACATTTCTTTTAGCCATTTCGCATGAAAACAGGGTCCAAAATCATTGGTTTTCGTTCAGCACTGGAAGTACAGGCGCGCTCTACAATAGGCAAGGGTTTTCAAGTCTGCAAGTACGTTTTAAGCTGAGTTCCATGAACATTGTCCAAAATCATGTTTTAGGCCAAATCCACAATGCGACCAGTTCAGCATATGACAGGAGACACTGTTTGAGTGTAACAAACGTGAAACATTTCTTTTAGCCATTTCGCATGAAAACAGGGTCCAAAATCATTGGTTTTCGTTCAGCACTGGAAGTACAGGCGCTATCTACAACAGGCAAGGGTTTTCAAGTCTGCAAGTACGTTTTAAGCTGAGTTCCATGAACATTGTCCAAAATCATGTTTTAGGCCAAATCCACAATGCGACCAGTTCAGCATATGACAGGAGACACTATTTGAGTGTAACAAACGTGAAACATTTCTTTTAGCCATTTCGCATGAAAACAGGGTCCAAAATCATTGGTTTTCGTTCAGCACTGGAAGTACAGGCGCGCTCTACAATAGGCAAGGGTTTTCAAGTCTGCAAGTACGTTTTAAGCTGAGTTCCATGAACATTGTCCAAAATCATGTTTTAGGCCAAATCCACAATGCGACCAGTTCAGCATATGACAGGAGACACTATTTGAGTGTAACAAACGTGAAACATTTCTTTTAGCCATTTCGCATGAAAACAGGGTCCAAAATCATTGGTTTTCGTTCAGCACTGGAAGTACAGGCGCGCTCTACAATAGGCAAGGGTTTTCAAGTCTGCAAGTACGTTTTAAGCTGAGTTCCATGAACATTGTCCAAAATCATGTTTTAGGCCAAATCCACAATGCGACCAGTTCAGCATATGACAGGAGACACTATTTGAGTGTAACAAACGTGAAACATTTCTTTTAGCCATTTCGCATGAAAACAGGGTCCAAAATCATTGGTTTTCGTTCAGCACTGGAAGTACAGGCGCGCTCTACAATAGGCAAGGGTTTTCAAGTCTGCAAGTACGTTTTAAGCTGAGTTCCATGAACATTGTCCAAAATCATGTTTTATGCCAAATCCACAATGCGACCAGTTCAGCATATGACAGGAGACACTGTTTGAGTGTAACAAACGTGAAACATTTCTTTTAGCCATTTCGCATGAAAACAGGGTCCAAAATCATTGGTTTTCGTTCAGCACTGGAAGTACAGGCGCGCTCTACAATAGGCAAGGGTTTTCAAGTCTGCAAGTACGTTTTAAGCTGAGTTCCATGAACATTGTCCAAAATCATGTTTTATGCCAAATCCACAATGCGACCAGTTCAGCATATGACAGGAGACACTATTTGAGTGTAACAAACGTGAAACATTTCTTTTAGCCATTTCGCATGAAAACAGGGTCCAAAATCATTGGTTTTCGTTCAGCACTGGAAGGACAGGCGCGCTCTACAATAGGCAAGGGTTTTCAAGTCTGCAAGTACGTTTTAAGCTGAGTTCCATGAACATTGTCCAAAATCATGTTTTATGCCAAATCCACAATGCGACCAGTTCAGCATATGACAGGAGACACTGTTTGAGTGTAACAAACGTGAAACATTTCTTTTAGCCATTTCGCATGAAAACAGGGTCCAAAATCATTGGTTTTCGTTCAGCACTGGAAGTACAGGCGCGCTCTACAATAGGCAAGGGTTTTCAAGTCTGCAAGTACGTTTTAAGCTGAGTTCCATGAACATTGTCCAAAATCATGTTTTATGCCATATCCACAATGCGACCAGTTCAGCATATGACAGGAGACACTATTTGAGTGTAACAAACGTGAAACATTTCTTTTAGCCATTTCGCATGAAAACAGGGTCCAAAATCATTGGTTTTCGTTCAGCACTGGAAGTACAGGCGCGCTCTACAATAGGCAAGGGTTTTCAAGTCTGCAAGTACGTTTTAAGCTGAGTTCCATGAACATTGTCCAAAATCATGTTTTAGGCCAAATCCACAATGCGACCAGTTCAGCATATGACAGGAGACACTGTTTGAGTGTAACAAACGTGAAACATTTCTTTTAGCCATTTCGCATGAAAACAGGGTCCAAAATCATTGGTTTTCGTTCAGCACTGGAAGGACAGGCGCGCTCTACAATAGGCAAGGGTTTTCAAGTCTGCAAGTACGTTTTAAGCTGAGTTCCATGAACATTGTCCAAAATCATGTTTTAGGCCAAATCCACAATGCGACCAGTTCAGCATATGACAGGAGACACTATTTGAGTGTAACAAACGTGAAACATTTCTTTTAGCCATTTCGCATGAAAACAGGGTCCAAAATCATTGGTTTTCGTTCAGCACTGGAAGTACATGCGCGCTCTACAATAGGCAAGGGTTTTCAAGTCTGCAAGTACGTTTTAAGCTGAGTTCCATGAACATTGTCCAAAATCATGTTTTATGCCATATCCACAATGCGACCAGTTCAGCATATGACAGGAGACACTGTTTGAGTGTAACAAACGTGAAACATTTCTTTTAGCCATTTCGCATGAAAACAGGGTCCAAAATCATTGGTTTTCGTTCAGCACTGGAAGTACAGGCGCGCTCTACAATAGGCAAGGGTTTTCAAGTCTGCAAGTACGTTTTAAGCTGAGTTCCATGAACATTGTCCAAAATCATGTTTTATGCCAAATCCACAATGCGACCAGTTCAGCATATGACAGGAGACACTATTTGAGTGTAACAAACGTGAAACATTTCTTTTAGCCATTTCGCATGAAAACAGGGTCCAAAATCATTGGTTTTCGTTCAGCACTGGAAGGACAGGCGCGCTCTACAATAGGCAAGGGTTTTCAAGTCTGCAAGTACGTTTTAAGCTGAGTTCCATGAACATTGTCCAAAATCATGTTTTAGGCCAAATCCACAATGCGACCAGTTCAGCATATGACAGGAGACACTGTTTGAGTGTAACAAACGTGAAACATTTCTTTTAGCCATTTCGCATGAAAACAGGGTCCAAAATCATTGGTTTTCGTTCAGCACTGGAAGTACAGGCGCGCTCTACAATAGGCAAGGGTTTTCAAGTCTGCAAGTACGTTTTAAGCTGAGTTCCATGAACATTGTCCAAAATCATGTTTTAGGCCAAATCCACAATGCGACCAGTTCAGCATATGACAGGAGACACTATTTGAGTGTAACAAACGTGAAACATTTCTTTTAGCCATTTCGCATGAAAACAGGGTCCAAAATCATTGGTTTTCGTTCAGCACTGGAAGTACAGGCGCGCTCTACAATAGGCAAGGGTTTTCAAGTCTGCAAGTACGTTTTAAGCTGAGTTCCATGAACATTGTCCAAAATCATGTTTTAGGCCAAATCCACAATGCGACCAGTTCAGCATATGACAGGAGACACTGTTTGAGTGTAACAAACGTGAAACATTTCTTTTAGCCATTTCGCATGAAAACAGGGTCCAAAATCATTGGTTTTCGTTCAGCACTGGAAGTACAGGCGCGCTCTACAATAGGCAAGGGTTTTCAAGTCTGCAAGTACGTTTTAAGCTGAGTTCCATGAACATTGTCCAAAATCATGTTTTAGGCCAAATCCACAATGCGACCAGTTCAGCATATGACAGGAGACACTGTTTGAGTGTAACAAACGTGAAACATTTCTTTTAGCCATTTCGCATGAAAACAGGGTCCAAAATCATTGGTTTTCGTTCAGCACTGGAAGTACAGGCGCGCTCTACAATAGGCAAGGGTTTTCAAGTCTGCAAGTACGTTTTAAGCTGAGTTCCATGAACATTGTCCAAAATCATGTTTTAGGCCAAATCCACAATGCGACCAGTTCAGCATATGACAGGAGACACTATTTGAGTGTAACAAACGTGAAACATTTCTTTTAGCCATTTCGCATGAAAACAGGGTCCAAAATCATTGGTTTTCGTTCAGCACTGGAAGTACAGGCGCGCTCTACAATAGGCAAGGGTTTTCAAGTCTGCAAGTACGTTTTAAGCTGAGTTCCATGAACATTGTCCAAAATCATGTTTTATGCCAAATCCACAATGCGACCAGTTCAGCATATGACAGGAGACACTGTTTGAGTGTAACAAACGTGAAACATTTCTTTTAGCCATTTCGCATGAAAACAGGGTCCAAAATCATTGGTTTTCGTTCAGCACTGGAAGTACAGGCGCGCTCTACAATAGGCAAGGGTTTTCAAGTCTGCAAGTACGTTTTAAGCTGAGTTCCATGAACATTGTCCAAAATCATGTTTTATGCCAAATCCACAATGCGACCAGTTCAGCATATGACAGGAGACACTGTTTGAGTGTAACAAACGTGAAACATTTCTTTTAGCCATTTCGCATGAAAACAGGGTCCAAAATCATTGGTTTTCGTTCAGCACTGGAAGTACAGGCGCGCTCTACAATAGGCAAGGGTTTTCAAGTCTGCAAGTACGTTTTAAGCTGAGTTCCATGAACATTGTCCAAAATCATGTTTTAGGCCAAATCCACAATGCGACCAGTTCAGCATATGACAGGAGACACTGTTTGAGTGTAACAAACGTGAAACATTTCTTTTAGCCATTTCGCATGAAAACAGGGTCCAAAATCATTGGTTTTCGTTCAGCACTGGAAGTACAGGCGCGCTCTACAATAGGCAAGGGTTTTCAAGTCTGCAAGTACGTTTTAAGCTGAGTTCCATGAACATTGTCCAAAATCATGTTTTAGGCCAAATCCACAATGCGACCAGTTCAGCATATGACAGGAGACACTGTTTGAGTGTAACAAACGTGAAACATTTCTTTTAGCCATTTCGCATGAAAACAGGGTCCAAAATCATTGGTTTTCGTTCAGCACTGGAAGGACAGGCGCGCTCTACAATAGGCAAGGGTTTTCAAGTCTGCAAGTACGTTTTAAGCTGAGTTCCATGAACATTGTCCAAAATCATGTTTTAGGCCAAATCCACAATGCGACCAGTTCAGCATATGACAGGAGACACTGTTTGAGTGTAACAAACGTGAAACATTTCTTTTAGCCATTTCGCATGAAAACAGGGTCCAAAATCATTGGTTTTCGTTCAGCACTGGAAGTACATGCGCGCTCTACAATAGGCAAGGGTTTTCAAGTCTGCAAGTACGTTTTAAGCTGAGTTCCATGAACATTGTCCAAAATCATGTTTTAGGCCAAATCCACAATGCGACCAGTTCAGCATATGACAGGAGACACTATTTGAGTGTAACAAACGTGAAACATTTCTTTTAGCCATTTCGCATGAAAACAGGGTCCAAAATCATTGGTTTTCGTTCAGCACTGGAAGGACAGGCGCGCTCTACAATAGGCAAGGGTTTTCAAGTCTGCAAGTACGTTTTAAGCTGAGTTCCATGAACATTGTCCAAAATCATGTTTTAGGCCAAATCCACAATGCGACCAGTTCAGCATATGACAGGAGACACTGTTTGAGTGTAACAAACGTGAAACATTTCTTTTAGCCATTTCGCATGAAAACAGGGTCCAAAATCATTGGTTTTCGTTCAGCACTGGAAGTACAGGCGCGCTCTACAATAGGCAAGGGTTTTCAAGTCTGCAAGTACGTTTTAAGCTGAGTTCCATGAACATTGTCCAAAATCATGTTTTAGGCCAAATCCACAATGCGACCAGTTCAGCATATGACAGGAGACACTGTTTGAGTGTAACAAACGTGAAACATTTCTTTTAGCCATTTCGCATGAAAACAGGGTCCAAAATCATTGGTTTTCGTTCAGCACTGGAAGTACAGGCGCGCTCTACAATAGGCAAGGGTTTTCAAGTCTGCAAGTACGTTTTAAGCTGAGTTCCATGAACATTGTCCAAAATCATGTTTTAGGCCAAATCCACAATGCGACCAGTTCAGCATATGACAGGAGACACTGTTTGAGTGTAACAAACGTGAAACATTTCTTTTAGCCATTTCGCATGAAAACAGGGTCCAAAATCATGGTTTTCGTTCAGCACTGGAAGGACAGGCGCGCTCTACAATAGGCAAGGGTTTTCAAGTCTGCAAGTACGTTTTAAGCTGAGTTCCATGAACATTGTCCAAAATCATGTTTTATGCCAAATCCACAATGCGACCAGTTCAGCATATGACAGGAGACACTGTTTGAGTGTAACAAACGTGAAACATTTCTTTTAGCCATTTCGCATGAAAACAGGGTCCAAAATCATTGGTTTTCGTTCAGCACTGGAAGTACAGGCGCGCTCTACAATAGGCAAGGGTTTTCAAGTCTGCAAGTACGTTTTAAGCTGAGTTCCATGAACATTGTCCAAAATCATGTTTTAGGCCAAGTCCACAATGCGACCAGTTCAGCATATGACAGGAGACACTGTTTGAGTGTAACAAACGTGAAACATTTCTTTTAGCCATTTCGCATGAAAACAGGGTCCAAAATCATTGGTTTTCGTTCAGCACTGGAAGGACAGGCGCGCTCTACAATAGGCAAGGGTTTTCAAGTCTGCAAGTACGTTTTAAGCTGAATTCCATGAACATTGTCCAAAATCATGTTTTAGGCCAAGTCCACAATGCGACCAGTTCAGCATATGACAGGAGACACTGTTTGAGTGTAACAAACGTGAAACATTTCTTTTAGCCATTTCGCATGAAAACAGGGTCCAAAATCATTGGTTTTCGTTCAGCACTGGAAGGACAGGCGCGCTCTACAATAGGCAAGGGTTTTCAAGTCTGCAAGTACGTTTTAAGCTGAGTTCCATGAACATTGTCCAAAATCATGTTTTATGCCATGTCCACAATGCGACCAGTTCAGCATATGACAGGAGACACTGTTTGAGTGTAACAAACGTGAAACATTTCTTTTAGCCATTTCGCATGAAAACAGGGTCCAAAATCATTGGTTTTCGTTCAGCACTGGAAGTACAGGCGCGCTCTACAATAGGCAAGGGTTTTCAAGTCTGCAAGTACGTTTTAAGCTGAGTTCCATGAACATTGTCCAAAATCATGTTTTAGGCCAAGTCCACAATGCGACCAGTTCAGCATATGACAGGAGACACTGTTTGAGTGTAACAAACGTGAAACATTTCTTTTAGCCATTTCGCATGAAAACAGGGTCCAAAATCATTGGTTTTCGTTCAGCACTGGAAGGACAGGCGCGCTCTACAATAGGCAAGGGTTTTCAAGTCTGCAAGTACGTTTTAAGCTGAGTTCCATGAACATTGTCCAAAATCATGTTTTATGCCATATCCACAATGCGACCAGTTCAGCATATGACAGGAGACACTGTTTGAGTGTAACAAACGTGAAACATTTCTTTTAGCCATTTCGCATGAAAACAGGGTCCAAAATCATTGGTTTTCGTTCAGCACTGGAAGGACAGGCGCGCTCTACAATAGGCAAGGGTTTTCAAGTCTGCAAGTACGTTTTAAGCTGAGTTCCATGAACATTGTCCAAAATCATGTTTTATGCCAAATCCACAATGCGACCAGTTCAGCATATGACAGGAGACACTGTTTGAGTGTAACAAACGTGAAACATTTCTTTTAGCCATTTCGCATGAAAACAGGGTCCAAAATCATTGGTTTTCGTTCAGCACTGGAAGTACAGGCGCGCTCTACAATAGGCAAGGGTTTTCAAGTCTGCAAGTACGTTTTAAGCTGAGTTCCATGAACATTGTCCAAAATCATGTTTTAGGCCAAATCCACAATGCGACCAGTTCAGCATATGACAGGAGACACTGTTTGAGTGTAACAAACGTGAAACATTTCTTTTAGCCATTTCGCATGAAAACAGGGTCCAAAATCATTGGTTTTCGTTCAGCACTGGAAGTACAGGCGCGCTCTACAATAGGCAAGGGTTTTCAAGTCTGCAAGTACGTTTTAAGCTGAGTTCCATGAACATTGTCCAAAATCATGTTTTAGGCCAAATCCACAATGCGACCAGTTCAGCATATGACAGGAGACACTATTTGAGTGTAACAAACGTGAAACATTTCTTTTAGCCATTTCGCATGAAAACAGGGTCCAAAATCATTGGTTTTCGTTCAGCACTGGAAGTACAGGCGCGCTCTACAATAGGCAAGGGTTTTCAAGTCTGCAAGTACGTTTTAAGCTGAGTTCCATGAACATTGTCCAAAATCATGTTTTAGGCCAAATCCACAATGCGACCAGTTCAGCATATGACAGGAGACACTGTTTGAGTGTAACAAACGTGAAACATTTCTTTTAGCCATTTCGCATGAAAACAGGGTCCAAAATCATTGGTTTTCGTTCAGCACTGGAAGTACAGGCGCGCTCTACAATAGGCAAGGGTTTTCAAGTCTGCAAGTACGTTTTAAGCTGAGTTCCATGAACATTGTCCAAAATCATGTTTTAGGCCAAGTCCACAATGCGACCAGTTCAGCATATGACAGGAGACACTGTTTGAGTGTAACAAACGTGAAACATTTCTTTTAGCCATTTCGCATGAAAACAGGGTCCAAAATCATTGGTTTTCGTTCAGCACTGGAAGGACAGGCGCGCTCTACAATAGGCAAGGGTTTTCAAGTCTGCAAGTACGTTTTAAGCTGAGTTCCATGAACATTGTCCAAAATCATGTTTTAGGCCAAATCCACAATGCGACCAGTTCAGCATATGACAGGAGACACTGTTTGAGTGTAACAAACGTGAAACATTTCTTTTAGCCATTTCGCATGAAAACAGGGTCCAAAATCATTGGGTTTTCGTTCAGCACTGGAAGTACAGGCGCGCTCTACAATAGGCAAGGGTTTTCAAGTCTGCAAGTACGTTTTAAGCTGAGTTCCATGAACATTGTCCAAAATCATGTTTTAGGCCAAGTCCACAATGCGACCAGTTCAGCATATGACAGGAGACACTGTTTGAGTGTAACAAACGTGAAACATTTCTTTTAGCCATTTCGCATGAAAACAGGGTCCAAAATCATTGGTTTTCGTTCAGCACTGGAAGGACAGGCGCGCTCTACAATAGGCAAGGGTTTTCAAGTCTGCAAGTACGTTTTAAGCTGAGTTCCATGAACATTGTCCAAAATCATGTTTTAGGCCAAATCCACAATGCGACCAGTTCAGCATATGACAGGAGACACTGTTTGAGTGTAACAAACGTGAAACATTTCTTTTAGCCATTTCGCATGAAAACAGGGTCCAAAATCATTGGTTTTCGTTCAGCACTGGAAGTACAGGCGCGCTCTACAATAGGCAAGGGTTTTCAAGTCTGCAAGTACGTTTTAAGCTGAGTTCCATGAACATTGTCCAAAATCATGTTTTAGGCCAAATCCACAATGCGACCAGTTCAGCATATGACAGGAGACACTGTTTGAGTGTAACAAACGTGAAACATTTCTTTTAGCCATTTCGCATGAAAACAGGGTCCAAAATCATTGGTTTTCGTTCAGCACTGGAAGTACAGGCGCGCTCTACAATAGGCAAGGGTTTTCAAGTCTGCAAGTACGTTTTAAGCTGAGTTCCATGAACATTGTCCAAAATCATGTTTTAGGCCAAATCCACAATGCGACCAGTTCAGCATATGACAGGAGACACTGTTTGAGTGTAACAAACGTGAAACATTTCTTTTAGCCATTTCGCATGAAAACAGGGTCCAAAATCATTGGTTTTCGTTCAGCACTGGAAGTACAGGCGCGCTCTACAATAGGCAAGGGTTTTCAAGTCTGCAAGTACGTTTTAAGCTGAGTTCCATGAACATTGTCCAAAATCATGTTTTAGGCCAAATCCACAATGCGACCAGTTCAGCATATGACAGGAGACACTGTTTGAGTGTAACAAACGTGAAACATTTCTTTTAGCCATTTCGCATGAAAACAGGGTCCAAAATCATTGGTTTTCGTTCAGCACTGGAAGTACAGGCGCGCTCTACAATAGGCAAGGGTTTTCAAGTCTGCAAGTACGTTTTAAGCTGAGTTCCATGAACATTGTCCAAAATCATGTTTTAGGCCAAATCCACAATGCGACCAGTTCAGCATATGACAGGAGACACTGTTTGAGTGTAACAAACGTGAAACATTTCTTTTAGCCATTTCGCATGAAAACAGGGTCCAAAATCATTGGTTTTCGTTCAGCACTGGAAGGACAGGCGCGCTCTACAATAGGCAAGGGTTTTCAAGTCTGCAAGTACGTTTTAAGCTGAGTTCCATGAACATTGTCCAAAATCATGTTTTAGGCCAAATCCACAATGCGACCAGTTCAGCATATGACAGGAGACACTGTTTGAGTGTAACAAACGTGAAACATTTCTTTTAGCCATTTCGCATGAAAACAGGGTCCAAAATCATGGTTTTCGTTCAGCACTGGAAGTACAGGCGCGCTCTACAATAGGCAAGGGTTTTCAAGTCTGCAAGTACGTTTTAAGCTGAGTTCCATGAACATTGTCCAAAATCATGTTTTAGGCCAAATCCACAATGCGACCAGTTCAGCATATGACAGGAGACACTGTTTGAGTGTAACAAACGTGAAACATTTCTTTTAGCCATTTCGCATGAAAACAGGGTCCAAAATCATTGGTTTTCGTTCAGCACTGGAAGGACAGGCGCGCTCTACAATAGGCAAGGGTTTTCAAGTCTGCAAGTACGTTTTAAGCTGAGTTCCATGAACATTGTCCAAAATCATGTTTTAGGCCAAATCCACAATGCGACCAGTTCAGCATATGACAGGAGACACTGTTTGAGTGTAACAAACGTGAAACATTTCTTTTAGCCATTTCGCATGAAAACAGGGTCCAAAATCATTGGTTTTCGTTCAGCACTGGAAGGACAGGCGCGCTCTACAATAGGCAAGGGTTTTCAAGTCTGCAAGTACGTTTTAAGCTGAGTTCCATGAACATTGTCCAAAATCATGTTTTAGGCCAAATCCACAATGCGACCAGTTCAGCATATGACAGGAGACACTGTTTGAGTGTAACAAACGTGAAACATTTCTTTTAGCCATTTCGCATGAAAACAGGGTCCAAAATCATTGGTTTTCGTTCAGCACTGGAAGTACAGGCGCGCTCTACAATAGGCAAGGGTTTTCAAGTCTGCAAGTACGTTTTAAGCTGAGTTCCATGAACATTGTCCAAAATCATGTTTTAGGCCAAATCCACAATGCGACCAGTTCAGCATATGACAGGAGACACTGTTTGAGTGTAACAAACGTGAAACATTTCTTTTAGCCATTTCGCATGAAAACAGGGTCCAAAATCATTGGTTTTCGTTCAGCACTGGAAGTACAGGCGCGCTCTACAATAGGCAAGGGTTTTCAAGTCTGCAAGTACGTTTTAAGCTGAGTTCCATGAACATTGTCCAAAATCATGTTTTAGGCCAAATCCACAATGCGACCAGTTCAGCATATGACAGGAGACACTGTTTGAGTGTAACAAACGTGAAACATTTCTTTTAGCCATTTCGCATGAAAACAGGGTCCAAAATCATTGGATTTTCGTTCAGCACTGGAAGTACAGGCGCGCTCTACAATAGGCAAGGGTTTTCAAGTCTGCAAGTACGTTTTAAGCTGAGTTCCATGAACATTGTCCAAAATCATGTTTTAGGCCAAATCCACAATGCGACCAGTTCAGCATATGACAGGAGACACTGTTTGAGTGTAACAAACGTGAAACATTTCTTTTAGCCATTTCGCATGAAAACAGGGTCCAAAATCATTGGTTTTCGTTCAGCACTGGAAGTACAGGCGCGCTCTACAATAGGCAAGGGTTTTCAAGTCTGCAAGTACGTTTTAAGCTGAGTTCCATGAACATTGTCCAAAATCATGTTTTAGGCCAAATCCACAATGCGACCAGTTCAGCATATGACAGGAGACACTGTTTGAGTGTAACAAACGTGAAACATTTCTTTTAGCCATTTCGCATGAAAACAGGGTCCAAAATCATTGGTTTTCGTTCAGCACTGGAAGGACAGGCGCGCTCTACAATAGGCAAGGGTTTTCAAGTCTGCAAGTACGTTTTAAGCTGAGTTCCATGAACATTGTCCAAAATCATGTTTTAGGCCAAATCCACAATGCGACCAGTTCAGCATATGACAGGAGACACTGTTTGAGTGTAACAAACGTGAAACATTTCTTTTAGCCATTTCGCATGAAAACAGGGTCCAAAATCATTGGTTTTCGTTCAGCACTGGAAGGACAGGCGCGCTCTACAATAGGCAAGGGTTTTCAAGTCTGCAAGTACGTTTTAAGCTGAGTTCCATGAACATTGTCCAAAATCATGTTTTAGGCCAAATCCACAATGCGACCAGTTCAGCATATGACAGGAGACACTGTTTGAGTGTAACAAACGTGAAACATTTCTTTTAGCCATTTCGCATGAAAACAGGGTCCAAAATCATTGGTTTTCGTTCAGCACTGGAAGGACAGGCGCGCTCTACAATAGGCAAGGGTTTTCAAGTCTGCAAGTACGTTTTAAGCTGAGTTCCATGAACATTGTCCAAAATCATGTTTTAGGCCAAATCCACAATGCGACCAGTTCAGCATATGACAGGAGACACTGTTTGAGTGTAACAAACGTGAAACATTTCTTTTAGCCATTTCGCATGAAAACAGGGTCCAAAATCATTGGTTTTCGTTCAGCACTGGAAGGACAGGCGCGCTCTACAATAGGCAAGGGTTTTCAAGTCTGCAAGTACGTTTTAAGCTGAGTTCCATGAACATTGTCCAAAATCATGTTTTAGGCCAAATCCACAATGCGACCAGTTCAGCATATGACAGGAGACACTGTTTGAGTGTAACAAACGTGAAACATTTCTTTTAGCCATTTCGCATGAAAACAGGGTCCAAAATCATTGGTTTTCGTTCAGCACTGGAAGTACAGGCGCGCTCTACAATAGGCAAGGGTTTTCAAGTCTGCAAGTACGTTTTAAGCTGAGTTCCATGAACATTGTCCAAAATCATGTTTTAGGCCAAATCCACAATGCGACCAGTTCAGCATATGACAGGAGACACTGTTTGAGTGTAACAAACGTGAAACATTTCTTTTAGCCATTTCGCATGAAAACAGGGTCCAAAATCATTGGTTTTCGTTCAGCACTGGAAGTACAGGCGCGCTCTACAATAGGCAAGGGTTTTCAAGTCTGCAAGTACGTTTTAAGCTGAGTTCCATGAACATTGTCCAAAATCATGTTTTAGGCCAAATCCACAATGCGACCAGTTCAGCATATGACAGGAGACACTGTTTGAGTGTAACAAACGTGAAACATTTCTTTTAGCCATTTCGCATGAAAACAGGGTCCAAAATCATTGGTTTTCGTTCAGCACTGGAAGGACAGGCGCGCTCTACAATAGGCAAGGGTTTTCAAGTCTGCAAGTACGTTTTAAGCTGAGTTCCATGAACATTGTCCAAAATCATGTTTTAGGCCAAATCCACAATGCGACCAGTTCAGCATATGACAGGAGACACTGTTTGAGTGTAACAAACGTGAAACATTTCTTTTAGCCATTTCGCATGAAAACAGGGTCCAAAATCATTGGTTTTCGTTCAGCACTGGAAGTACAGGCGCGCTCTACAATAGGCAAGGGTTTTCAAGTCTGCAAGTACGTTTTAAGCTGAGTTCCATGAACATTGTCCAAAATCATGTTTTAGGCCAAATCCACAATGCGACCAGTTCAGCATATGACAGGAGACACTGTTTGAGTGTAACAAACGTGAAACATTTCTTTTAGCCATTTCGCATGAAAACAGGGTCCAAAATCATTGGTTTTCGTTCAGCACTGGAAGTACAGGCGCGCTCTACAATAGGCAAGGGTTTTCAAGTCTGCAAGTACGTTTTAAGCTGAGTTCCATGAACATTGTCCAAAATCATGTTTTAGGCCAAATCCACAATGCGACCAGTTCAGCATATGACAGGAGACACTGTTTGAGTGTAACAAACGTGAAACATTTCTTTTAGCCATTTCGCATGAAAACAGGGTCCAAAATCATTGGTTTTCGTTCAGCACTGGAAGTACAGGCGCGCTCTACAATAGGCAAGGGTTTTCAAGTCTGCAAGTACGTTTTAAGCTGAGTTCCATGAACATTGTCCAAAATCATGTTTTAGGCCAAATCCACAATGCGACCAGTTCAGCATATGACAGGAGACACTGTTTGAGTGTAACAAACGTGAAACATTTCTTTTAGCCATTTCGCATGAAAACAGGGTCCAAAATCATTGGGTTTTCGTTCAGCACTGGAAGTACAGGCGCGCTCTACAATAGGCAAGGGTTTTCAAGTCTGCAAGTACGTTTTAAGCTGAGTTCCATGAACATTGTCCAAAATCATGTTTTAGGCCAAATCCACAATGCGACCAGTTCAGCATATGACAGGAGACACTGTTTGAGTGTAACAAACGTGAAACATTTCTTTTAGCCATTTCGCATGAAAACAGGGTCCAAAATCATTGGTTTTCGTTCAGCACTGGAAGTACAGGCGCGCTCTACAATAGGCAAGGGTTTTCAAGTCTGCAAGTACGTTTTAAGCTGAGTTCCATGAACATTGTCCAAAATCATGTTTTAGGCCAAATCCACAATGCGACCAGTTCAGCATATGACAGGAGACACTGTTTGAGTGTAACAAACGTGAAACATTTCTTTTAGCCATTTCGCATGAAAACAGGGTCCAAAATCATTGGTTTTCGTTCAGCACTGGAAGGACAGGCGCGCTCTACAATAGGCAAGGGTTTTCAAGTCTGCAAGTACGTTTTAAGCTGAGTTCCATGAACATTGTCCAAAATCATGTTTTAGGCCAAATCCACAATGCGACCAGTTCAGCATATGACAGGAGACACTGTTTGAGTGTAACAAACGTGAAACATTTCTTTTAGCCATTTCGCATGAAAACAGGGTCCAAAATCATTGGTTTTCGTTCAGCACTGGAAGTACAGGCGCGCTCTACAATAGGCAAGGGTTTTCAAGTCTGCAAGTACGTTTTAAGCTGAGTTCCATGAACATTGTCCAAAATCATGTTTTAGGCCAAATCCACAATGCGACCAGTTCAGCATATGACAGGAGACACTGTTTGAGTGTAACAAACGTGAAACATTTCTTTTAGCCATTTCGCATGAAAACAGGGTCCAAAATCATTGGTTTTCGTTCAGCACTGGAAGTACAGGCGCGCTCTACAATAGGCAAGGGTTTTCAAGTCTGCAAGTACGTTTTAAGCTGAGTTCCATGAACATTGTCCAAAATCATGTTTTAGGCCAAATCCACAATGCGACCAGTTCAGCATATGACAGGAGACACTGTTTGAGTGTAACAAACGTGAAACATTTCTTTTAGCCATTTCGCATGAAAACAGGGTCCAAAATCATTGGTTTTCGTTCAGCACTGGAAGTACAGGCGCGCTCTACAATAGGCAAGGGTTTTCAAGTCTGCAAGTACGTTTTAAGCTGAGTTCCATGAACATTGTCCAAAATCATGTTTTAGGCCAAATCCACAATGCGACCAGTTCAGCATATGACAGGAGACACTGTTTGAGTGTAACAAACGTGAAACATTTCTTTTAGCCATTTCGCATGAAAACAGGGTCCAAAATCATGGTTTTCGTTCAGCACTGGAAGGACAGGCGCGCTCTACAATAGGCAAGGGTTTTCAAGTCTGCAAGTACGTTTTAAGCTGAGTTCCATGAACATTGTCCAAAATCATGTTTTAGGCCAAATCCACAATGCGACCAGTTCAGCATATGACAGGAGACACTGTTTGAGTGTAACAAACGTGAAACATTTCTTTTAGCCATTTCGCATGAAAACAGGGTCCAAAATCATTGGTTTTCGTTCAGCACTGGAAGTACAGGCGCGCTCTACAATAGGCAAGGGTTTTCAAGTCTGCAAGTACGTTTTAAGCTGAGTTCCATGAACATTGTCCAAAATCATGTTTTAGGCCAAATCCACAATGCGACCAGTTCAGCATATGACAGGAGACACTGTTTGAGTGTAACAAACGTGAAACATTTCTTTTAGCCATTTCGCATGAAAACAGGGTCCAAAATCATTGGTTTTCGTTCAGCACTGGAAGTACAGGCGCGCTCTACAATAGGCAAGGGTTTTCAAGTCTGCAAGTACGTTTTAAGCTGAGTTCCATGAACATTGTCCAAAATCATGTTTTAGGCCAAATCCACAATGCGACCAGTTCAGCATATGACAGGAGACACTGTTTGAGTGTAACAAACGTGAAACATTTCTTTTAGCCATTTCGCATGAAAACAGGGTCCAAAATCATTGGTTTTCGTTCAGCACTGGAAGTACAGGCGCGCTCTACAATAGGCAAGGGTTTTCAAGTCTGCAAGTACGTTTTAAGCTGAGTTCCATGAACATTGTCCAAAATCATGTTTTAGGCCAAATCCACAATGCGACCAGTTCAGCATATGACAGGAGACACTGTTTGAGTGTAACAAACGTGAAACATTTCTTTTAGCCATTTCGCATGAAAACAGGGTCCAAAATCATTGGTTTTCGTTCAGCACTGGAAGGACAGGCGCGCTCTACAATAGGCAAGGGTTTTCAAGTCTGCAAGTACGTTTTAAGCTGAGTTCCATGAACATTGTCCAAAATCATGTTTTAGGCCAAATCCACAATGCGACCAGTTCAGCATATGACAGGAGACACTGTTTGAGTGTAACAAACGTGAAACATTTCTTTTAGCCATTTCGCATGAAAACAGGGTCCAAAATCATGGTTTTCGTTCAGCACTGGAAGTACAGGCGCGCTCTACAATAGGCAAGGGTTTTCAAGTCTGCAAGTACGTTTTAAGCTGAGTTCCATGAACATTGTCCAAAATCATGTTTTAGGCCAAATCCACAATGCGACCAGTTCAGCATATGACAGGAGACACTGTTTGAGTGTAACAAACGTGAAACATTTCTTTTAGCCATTTCGCATGAAAACAGGGTCCAAAATCATTGGTTTTCGTTCAGCACTGGAAGTACAGGCGCGCTCTACAATAGGCAAGGGTTTTCAAGTCTGCAAGTACGTTTTAAGCTGAGTTCCATGAACATTGTCCAAAATCATGTTTTAGGCCAAATCCACAATGCGACCAGTTCAGCATATGACAGGAGACACTGTTTGAGTGTAACAAACGTGAAACATTTCTTTTAGCCATTTCGCATGAAAACAGGGTCCAAAATCATTGGTTTTCGTTCAGCACTGGAAGGACAGGCGCGCTCTACAATAGGCAAGGGTTTTCAAGTCTGCAAGTACGTTTTAAGCTGAGTTCCATGAACATTGTCCAAAATCATGTTTTAGGCCAAATCCACAATGCGACCAGTTCAGCATATGACAGGAGACACTGTTTGAGTGTAACAAACGTGAAACATTTCTTTTAGCCATTTCGCATGAAAACAGGGTCCAAAATCATTGGTTTTCGTTCAGCACTGGAAGTACAGGCGCGCTCTACAATAGGCAAGGGTTTTCAAGTCTGCAAGTACGTTTTAAGCTGAGTTCCATGAACATTGTCCAAAATCATGTTTTAGGCCAAATCCACAATGCGACCAGTTCAGCATATGACAGGAGACACTGTTTGAGTGTAACAAACGTGAAACATTTCTTTTAGCCATTTCGCATGAAAACAGGGTCCAAAATCATTGGTTTTCGTTCAGCACTGGAAGGACAGGCGCGCTCTACAATAGGCAAGGGTTTTCAAGTCTGCAAGTACGTTTTAAGCTGAGTTCCATGAACATTGTCCAAAATCATGTTTTAGGCCAAATCCACAATGCGACCAGTTCAGCATATGACAGGAGACACTGTTTGAGTGTAACAAACGTGAAACATTTCTTTTAGCCATTTCGCATGAAAACAGGGTCCAAAATCATGGGTTTTCGTTCAGCACTGGAAGTACAGGCGCGCTCTACAATAGGCAAGGGTTTTCAAGTCTGCAAGTACGTTTTAAGCTGAGTTCCATGAACATTGTCCAAAATCATGTTTTAGGCCAAATCCACAATGCGACCAGTTCAGCATATGACAGGAGACACTGTTTGAGTGTAACAAACGTGAAACATTTCTTTTAGCCATTTCGCATGAAAACAGGGTCCAAAATCATGGTTTTCGTTCAGCACTGGAAGTACAGGCGCGCTCTACAATAGGCAAGGGTTTTCAAGTCTGCAAGTACGTTTTAAGCTGAGTTCCATGAACATTGTCCAAAATCATGTTTTAGGCCAAATCCACAATGCGACCAGTTCAGCATATGACAGGAGACACTGTTTGAGTGTAACAAACGTGAAACATTTCTTTTAGCCATTTCGCATGAAAACAGGGTCCAAAATCATTGGTTTTCGTTCAGCACTGGAAGTACAGGCGCGCTCTACAATAGGCAAGGGTTTTCAAGTCTGCAAGTACGTTTTAAGCTGAGTTCCATGAACATTGTCCAAAATCATGTTTTAGGCCAAATCCACAATGCGACCAGTTCAGCATATGACAGGAGACACTGTTTGAGTGTAACAAACGTGAAACATTTCTTTTAGCCATTTCGCATGAAAACAGGGTCCAAAATCATTGGTTTTCGTTCAGCACTGGAAGTACAGGCGCGCTCTACAATAGGCAAGGGTTTTCAAGTCTGCAAGTACGTTTTAAGCTGAGTTCCATGAACATTGTCCAAAATCATGTTTTAGGCCAAATCCACAATGCGACCAGTTCAGCATATGACAGGAGACACTGTTTGAGTGTAACAAACGTGAAACATTTCTTTTAGCCATTTCGCATGAAAACAGGGTCCAAAATCATTGGGTTTTCGTTCAGCACTGGAAGGACAGGCGCGCTCTACAATAGGCAAGGGTTTTCAAGTCTGCAAGTACGTTTTAAGCTGAGTTCCATGAACATTGTCCAAAATCATGTTTTAGGCCAAATCCACAATGCGACCAGTTCAGCATATGACAGGAGACACTGTTTGAGTGTAACAAACGTGAAACATTTCTTTTAGCCATTTCGCATGAAAACAGGGTCCAAAATCATTGGTTTTCGTTCAGCACTGGAAGTACAGGCGCGCTCTACAATAGGCAAGGGTTTTCAAGTCTGCAAGTACGTTTTAAGCTGAGTTCCATGAACATTGTCCAAAATCATGTTTTAGGCCAAATCCACAATGCGACCAGTTCAGCATATGACAGGAGACACTGTTTGAGTGTAACAAACGTGAAACATTTCTTTTAGCCATTTCGCATGAAAACAGGGTCCAAAATCATTGGTTTTCGTTCAGCACTGGAAGTACAGGCGCGCTCTACAATAGGCAAGGGTTTTCAAGTCTGCAAGTACGTTTTAAGCTGAGTTCCATGAACATTGTCCAAAATCATGTTTTAGGCCAAATCCACAATGCGACCAGTTCAGCATATGACAGGAGACACTGTTTGAGTGTAACAAACGTGAAACATTTCTTTTAGCCATTTCGCATGAAAACAGGGTCCAAAATCATTGGTTTTCGTTCAGCACTGGAAGGACAGGCGCGCTCTACAATAGGCAAGGGTTTTCAAGTCTGCAAGTACGTTTTAAGCTGAGTTCCATGAACATTGTCCAAAATCATGTTTTAGGCCAAATCCACAATGCGACCAGTTCAGCATATGACAGGAGACACTGTTTGAGTGTAACAAACGTGAAACATTTCTTTTAGCCATTTCGCATGAAAACAGGGTCCAAAATCATTGGTTTTCGTTCAGCACTGGAAGTACAGGCGCGCTCTACAATAGGCAAGGGTTTTCAAGTCTGCAAGTACGTTTTAAGCTGAGTTCCATGAACATTGTCCAAAATCATGTTTTAGGCCAAATCCACAATGCGACCAGTTCAGCATATGACAGGAGACACTGTTTGAGTGTAACAAACGTGAAACATTTCTTTTAGCCATTTCGCATGAAAACAGGGTCCAAAATCATTGGTTTTCGTTCAGCACTGGAAGGACAGGCGCGCTCTACAATAGGCAAGGGTTTTCAAGTCTGCAAGTACGTTTTAAGCTGAGTTCCATGAACATTGTCCAAAATCATGTTTTAGGCCAAATCCACAATGCGACCAGTTCAGCATATGACAGGAGACACTGTTTGAGTGTAACAAACGTGAAACATTTCTTTTAGCCATTTCGCATGAAAACAGGGTCCAAAATCATTGGTTTTCGTTCAGCACTGGAAGGACAGGCGCGCTCTACAATAGGCAAGGGTTTTCAAGTCTGCAAGTACGTTTTAAGCTGAGTTCCATGAACATTGTCCAAAATCATGTTTTAGGCCAAATCCACAATGCGACCAGTTCAGCATATGACAGGAGACACTGTTTGAGTGTAACAAACGTGAAACATTTCTTTTAGCCATTTCGCATGAAAACAGGGTCCAAAATCATTGGTTTTCGTTCAGCACTGGAAGTACAGGCGCGCTCTACAATAGGCAAGGGTTTTCAAGTCTGCAAGTACGTTTTAAGCTGAGTTCCATGAACATTGTCCAAAATCATGTTTTAGGCCAAATCCACAATGCGACCAGTTCAGCATATGACAGGAGACACTGTTTGAGTGTAACAAACGTGAAACATTTCTTTTAGCCATTTCGCATGAAAACAGGGTCCAAAATCATGGGTTTTCGTTCAGCACTGGAAGTACAGGCGCGCTCTACAATAGGCAAGGGTTTTCAAGTCTGCAAGTACGTTTTAAGCTGAGTTCCATGAACATTGTCCAAAATCATGTTTTAGGCCAAATCCACAATGCGACCAGTTCAGCATATGACAGGAGACACTGTTTGAGTGTAACAAACGTGAAACATTTCTTTTAGCCATTTCGCATGAAAACAGGGTCCAAAATCATTGGTTTTCGTTCAGCACTGGAAGTACAGGCGCGCTCTACAATAGGCAAGGGTTTTCAAGTCTGCAAGTACGTTTTAAGCTGAGTTCCATGAACATTGTCCAAAATCATGTTTTAGGCCAAATCCACAATGCGACCAGTTCAGCATATGACAGGAGACACTGTTTGAGTGTAACAAACGTGAAACATTTCTTTTAGCCATTTCGCATGAAAACAGGGTCCAAAATCATTGGTTTTCGTTCAGCACTGGAAGGACAGGCGCGCTCTACAATAGGCAAGGGTTTTCAAGTCTGCAAGTACGTTTTAAGCTGAGTTCCATGAACATTGTCCAAAATCATGTTTTAGGCCAAATCCACAATGCGACCAGTTCAGCATATGACAGGAGACACTGTTTGAGTGTAACAAACGTGAAACATTTCTTTTAGCCATTTCGCATGAAAACAGGGTCCAAAATCATTGGTTTTCGTTCAGCACTGGAAGGACAGGCGCGCTCTACAATAGGCAAGGGTTTTCAAGTCTGCAAGTACGTTTTAAGCTGAGTTCCATGAACATTGTCCAAAATCATGTTTTAGGCCAAATCCACAATGCGACCAGTTCAGCATATGACAGGAGACACTGTTTGAGTGTAACAAACGTGAAACATTTCTTTTAGCCATTTCGCATGAAAACAGGGTCCAAAATCATTGGATTTTCGTTCAGCACTGGAAGTACAGGCGCGCTCTACAATAGGCAAGGGTTTTCAAGTCTGCAAGTACGTTTTAAGCTGAGTTCCATGAACATTGTCCAAAATCATGTTTTAGGCCAAATCCACAATGCGACCAGTTCAGCATATGACAGGAGACACTGTTTGAGTGTAACAAACGTGAAACATTTCTTTTAGCCATTTCGCATGAAAACAGGGTCCAAAATCATGGTTTTCGTTCAGCACTGGAAGTACAGGCGCGCTCTACAATAGGCAAGGGTTTTCAAGTCTGCAAGTACGTTTTAAGCTGAGTTCCATGAACATTGTCCAAAATCATGTTTTAGGCCAAATCCACAATGCGACCAGTTCAGCATATGACAGGAGACACTGTTTGAGTGTAACAAACGTGAAACATTTCTTTTAGCCATTTCGCATGAAAACAGGGTCCAAAATCATTGGTTTTCGTTCAGCACTGGAAGGACAGGCGCGCTCTACAATAGGCAAGGGTTTTCAAGTCTGCAAGTACGTTTTAAGCTGAGTTCCATGAACATTGTCCAAAATCATGTTTTAGGCCAAATCCACAATGCGACCAGTTCAGCATATGACAGGAGACACTGTTTGAGTGTAACAAACGTGAAACATTTCTTTTAGCCATTTCGCATGAAAACAGGGTCCAAAATCATTGGTTTTCGTTCAGCACTGGAAGTACAGGCGCGCTCTACAATAGGCAAGGGTTTTCAAGTCTGCAAGTACGTTTTAAGCTGAGTTCCATGAACATTGTCCAAAATCATGTTTTAGGCCAAATCCACAATGCGACCAGTTCAGCATATGACAGGAGACACTGTTTGAGTGTAACAAACGTGAAACATTTCTTTTAGCCATTTCGCATGAAAACAGGGTCCAAAATCATTGGTTTTCGTTCAGCACTGGAAGTACAGGCGCGCTCTACAATAGGCAAGGGTTTTCAAGTCTGCAAGTACGTTTTAAGCTGAGTTCCATGAACATTGTCCAAAATCATGTTTTAGGCCAAATCCACAATGCGACCAGTTCAGCATATGACAGGAGACACTGTTTGAGTGTAACAAACGTGAAACATTTCTTTTAGCCATTTCGCATGAAAACAGGGTCCAAAATCATTGGTTTTCGTTCAGCACTGGAAGGACAGGCGCGCTCTACAATAGGCAAGGGTTTTCAAGTCTGCAAGTACGTTTTAAGCTGAGTTCCATGAACATTGTCCAAAATCATGTTTTAGGCCAAATCCACAATGCGACCAGTTCAGCATATGACAGGAGACACTGTTTGAGTGTAACAAACGTGAAACATTTCTTTTAGCCATTTCGCATGAAAACAGGGTCCAAAATCATTGGTTTTCGTTCAGCACTGGAAGGACAGGCGCGCTCTACAATAGGCAAGGGTTTTCAAGTCTGCAAGTACGTTTTAAGCTGAGTTCCATGAACATTGTCCAAAATCATGTTTTAGGCCAAATCCACAATGCGACCAGTTCAGCATATGACAGGAGACACTGTTTGAGTGTAACAAACGTGAAACATTTCTTTTAGCCATTTCGCATGAAAACAGGGTCCAAAATCATTGGTTTTCGTTCAGCACTGGAAGGACAGGCGCGCTCTACAATAGGCAAGGGTTTTCAAGTCTGCAAGTACGTTTTAAGCTGAGTTCCATGAACATTGTCCAAAATCATGTTTTAGGCCAAATCCACAATGCGACCAGTTCAGCATATGACAGGAGACACTGTTTGAGTGTAACAAACGTGAAACATTTCTTTTAGCCATTTCGCATGAAAACAGGGTCCAAAATCATTGGTTTTCGTTCAGCACTGGAAGTACAGGCGCGCTCTACAATAGGCAAGGGTTTTCAAGTCTGCAAGTACGTTTTAAGCTGAGTTCCATGAACATTGTCCAAAATCATGTTTTAGGCCAAATCCACAATGCGACCAGTTCAGCATATGACAGGAGACACTGTTTGAGTGTAACAAACGTGAAACATTTCTTTTAGCCATTTCGCATGAAAACAGGGTCCAAAATCATGGGTTTTCGTTCAGCACTGGAAGGACAGGCGCGCTCTACAATAGGCAAGGGTTTTCAAGTCTGCAAGTACGTTTTAAGCTGAGTTCCATGAACATTGTCCAAAATCATGTTTTAGGCCAAATCCACAATGCGACCAGTTCAGCATATGACAGGAGACACTGTTTGAGTGTAACAAACGTGAAACATTTCTTTTAGCCATTTCGCATGAAAACAGGGTCCAAAATCATGGGTTTTCGTTCAGCACTGGAAGGACAGGCGCGCTCTACAATAGGCAAGGGTTTTCAAGTCTGCAAGTACGTTTTAAGCTGAGTTCCATGAACATTGTCCAAAATCATGTTTTAGGCCAAATCCACAATGCGACCAGTTCAGCATATGACAGGAGACACTGTTTGAGTGTAACAAACGTGAAACATTTCTTTTATCCATTTCGCATGAAAACAGGGTCCAAAATCATTGGTTTTCGTTCAGCACTGGAAGTACAGGCGCGCTCTACAATAGGCAAGGGTTTTCAAGTCTGCAAGTACGTTTTAAGCTGAGTTCCATGAACATTGTCCAAAATCATGTTTTAGGCCAAATCCACAATGCGACCAGTTCAGCATATGACAGGAGACACTGTTTGAGTGTAACAAACGTGAAACATTTCTTTTAGCCATTTCGCATGAAAACAGGGTCCAAAATCATTGGTTTTCGTTCAGCACTGGAAGGACAGGCGCGCTCTACAATAGGCAAGGGTTTTCAAGTCTGCAAGTACGTTTTAAGCTGAGTTCCATGAACATTGTCCAAAATCATGTTTTAGGCCAAATCCACAATGCGACCAGTTCAGCATATGACAGGAGACACTGTTTGAGTGTAACAAACGTGAAACATTTCTTTTAGCCATTTCGCATGAAAACAGGGTCCAAAATCATTGGGTTTTCGTTCAGCACTGGAAGGACAGGCGCGCTCTACAATTGGCAAGGGTTTTCAAGTCTGCAAGTACGTTTTAAGCTGAGTTCCATGAACATTGTCCAAAATCATGTTTTAGGCCAAATCCACAATGCGACCAGTTCAGCATATGACAGGAGACACTGTTTGAGTGTAACAAACGTGAAACATTTCTTTTAGCCATTTCGCATGAAAACAGGGTCCAAAATCATGGTTTTCGTTCAGCACTGGAAGGACAGGCGCGCTCTACAATAGGCAAGGGTTTTCAAGTCTGCAAGTACGTTTTAAGCTGAGTTCCATGAACATTGTCCAAAATCATGTTTTAGGCCAAATCCACAATGCGACCAGTTCAGCATATGACAGGAGACACTGTTTGAGTGTAACAAACGTGAAACATTTCTTTTAGCCATTTCGCATGAAAACAGGGTCCAAAATCATTGATTTTCCTTCAGCACTGGAAGTACAGGCGGGCTCTACAATAGGCAAGGGTTTTCAAGTCTGCAAGTACGTTTTAAGCTGAGTTCCATGAACATTGTCCAAAATCATGTTTTAGGCCAAATCCACAATGCGACCAGTTCAGCATATGACAGGAGACACTGTTTGAGTGTAACAAACGTGAAACATTTCTTTTAGCCATTTCGCATGAAAACAGGGTCCAAAATCATTGGTTTTCGTTCAGCACTGGAAGGACAGGCGCGCTCTACAATTGGCAAGGGTTTTCAAGTCTGCAAGTACGTTTTAAGCTGAGTTCCATGAACATTGTCCAAAATCATGTTTTAGGCCAAATCCACAATGCGACCAGTTCAGCATATGACAGGAGACACTGTTTGAGTGTAACAAACGTGAAACATTTCTTTTAGCCATTTCGCATGAAAACAGGGTCCAAAATCATTGGTTTTCGTTCAGCACTGGAAGTACAGGCGCGCTCTACAATAGGCAAGGGTTTTCAAGTCTGCAAGTACGTTTTAAGCTGAGTTCCATGAACATTGTCCAAAATCATGTTTTAGGCCAAATCCACAATGCGACCAGTTCAGCATATGACAGGAGACACTGTTTGAGTGTAACAAACGTGAAACAATTCTTTTAGCCATTTCGCATGAAAACAGGGTCCAAAATCATGGGTTTTCGTTCAGCACTGGAAGGACAGGCGCGCTCTACAATAGGCAAGGGTTTTCAAGTCTGCAAGTACGTTTTAAGCTGAGTTCCATGAACATTGTCCAAAATCATGTTTTAGGCCAAATCCACAATGCGACCAGTTCAGCATATGACAGGAGACACTGTTTGAGTGTAACAAACGTGAAACATTTCTTTTAGCCATTTCGCATGAAAACAGGGTCCAAAATCATTGGTTTTCGTTCAGCACTGGAAGTACAGGCGCGCTCTACAATAGGCAAGGGTTTTCAAGTCTGCAAGTACGTTTTAAGCTGAGTTCCATGAACATTGTCCAAAATCATGTTTTAGGCCAAATCCACAATGCGACCAGTTCAGCATATGACAGGAGACACTGTTTGAGTGTAACAAACGTGAAACATTTCTTTTAGCCATTTCGCATGAAAACAGGGTCCAAAATCATGGGTTTTCGTTCAGCACTGGAAGGACAGGCGCGCTCTACAATAGGCAAGGGTTTTCAAGTCTGCAAGTACGTTTTAAGCTGAGTTCCATGAACATTGTCCAAAATCATGTTTTAGGCCAAATCCACAATGCGACCAGTTCAGCATATGACAGGAGACACTGTTTGAGTGTAACAAACGTGAAACATTTCTTTTAGCCATTTCGCATGAAAACAGGGTCCAAAATCATTGGTTTTCGTTCAGCACTGGAAGGACAGGCGCGCTCTACAATAGGCAAGGGTTTTCAAGTCTGCAAGTACGTTTTAAGCTGAGTTCCATGAACATTGTCCAAAATCATGTTTTAGGCCAAATCCACAATGCGACCAGTTCAGCATATGACAGGAGACACTGTTTGAGTGTAACAAACGTGAAACAATTCTTTTAGCCATTTCGCATGAAAACAGGGTCCAAAATCATTGGTTTTCGTTCAGCACTGGAAGTACAGGCGCGCTCTACAATAGGCAAGGGTTTTCAAGTCTGCAAGTACGTTTTAAGCTGAGTTCCATGAACATTGTCCAAAATCATGTTTTAGGCCAAATCCACAATGCGACCAGTTCAGCATATGACAGGAGACACTGTTTGAGTGTAACAAACGTGAAACATTTCTTTTAGCCATTTCGCATGAAAACAGGGTCCAAAATCATTGGTTTTCGTTCAGCACTGGAAGGACAGGCGCGCTCTACAATAGGCAAGGGTTTTCAAGTCTGCAAGTACGTTTTAAGCTGAGTTCCATGAACATTGTCCAAAATCATGTTTTAGGCCAAATCCACAATGCGACCAGTTCAGCATATGACAGGAGACACTGTTTGAGTGTAACAAACGTGAAACATTTCTTTTAGCCATTTCGCATGAAAACAGGGTCCAAAATCATTGGTTTTCGTTCAGCACTGGAAGTACAGGCGCGCTCTACAATAGGCAAGGGTTTTCAAGTCTGCAAGTACGTTTTTAAGCTGAGTTCCATGAACATTGTCCAAAATCATGTTTTAGGCCAAATCCACAATGCGACCAGTTCAGCATATGACAGGAGACACTGTTTGAGTGTAACAAACGTGAAACAATTCTTTTAGCCATTTCGCATGAAAACAGGGTCCAAAATCATTGGTTTTCGTTCAGCACTGGAAGGACAGGCGCGCTCTACAATAGGCAAGGGTTTTCAAGTCTGCAAGTACGTTTTAAGCTGAGTTCCATGAACATTGTCCAAAATCATGTTTTAGGCCAAATCCACAATGCGACCAGTTCAGCATATGACAGGAGACACTGTTTGAGTGTAACAAACGTGAAACATTTCTTTTAGCCATTTCGCATGAAAACAGGGTCCAAAATCATGGGTTTTCGTTCAGCACTGGAAGTACAGGCGCGCTCTACAATAGGCAAGGGTTTTCAAGTCTGCAAGTACGTTTTAAGCTGAGTTCCATGAACATTGTCCAAAATCATGTTTTAGGCCAAATCCACAATGCGACCAGTTCAGCATATGACAGGAGACACTGTTTGAGTGTAACAAACGTGAAACATTTCTTTTAGCCATTTCGCATGAAAACAGGGTCCAAAATCATTGGTTTTCGTTCAGCACTGGAAGGACAGGCGCGCTCTACAATAGGCAAGGGTTTTCAAGTCTGCAAGTACGTTTTAAGCTGAGTTCCATGAACATTGTCCAAAATCATGTTTTAGGCCAAATCCACAATGCGACCAGTTCAGCATATGACAGGAGACACTGTTTGAGTGTAACAAACGTGAAACATTTCTTTTAGCCATTTCGCATGAAAACAGGGTCCAAAATCATGGGTTTTCGTTCAGCACTGGAAGTACAGGCGCGCTCTACAATAGGCAAGGGTTTTCAAGTCTGCAAGTACGTTTTAAGCTGAGTTCCATGAACATTGTCCAAAATCATGTTTTAGGCCAAATCCACAATGCGACCAGTTCAGCATATGACAGGAGACACTGTTTGAGTGTAACAAACGTGAAACATTTCTTTTAGCCATTTCGCATGAAAACAGGGTCCAAAATCATTGGTTTTCGTTCAGCACTGGAAGGACAGGCGCGCTCTACAATAGGCAAGGGTTTTCAAGTCTGCAAGTACGTTTTAAGCTGAGTTCCATGAACATTGTCCAAAATCATGTTTTAGGCCAAATCCACAATGCGACCAGTTCAGCATATGACAGGAGACACTGTTTGAGTGTAACAAACGTGAAACATTTCTTTTAGCCATTTCGCATGAAAACAGGGTCCAAAATCATTGGTTTTCGTTCAGCACTGGAAGTACAGGCGCGCTCTACAATAGGCAAGGGTTTTCAAGTCTGCAAGTACGTTTTAAGCTGAGTTCCATGAACATTGTCCAAAATCATGTTTTAGGCCAAATCCACAATGCGACCAGTTCAGCATATGACAGGAGACACTGTTTGAGTGTAACAAACGTGAAACATTTCTTTTAGCCATTTCGCATGAAAACAGGGTCCAAAATCATTGGTTTTCGTTCAGCACTGGAAGGACAGGCGCGCTCTACAATTGGCAAGGGTTTTCAAGTCTGCAAGTACGTTTTAAGCTGAGTTCCATGAACATTGTCCAAAATCATGTTTTAGGCCAAATCCACAATGCGACCAGTTCAGCATATGACAGGAGACACTGTTTGAGTGTAACAAACGTGAAACAATTATTTTAGCCATTTCGCATGAAAACAGGGTCCAAAATCATTGGTTTTCGTTCAGCACTGGAAGTACAGGCGCGCTCTACAATAGGCAAGGGTTTTCAAGTCTGCAAGTACGTTTTAAGCTGAGTTCCATGAACATTGTCCAAAATCATGTTTTAGGCCAAATCCACAATGCGACCAGTTCAGCATATGACAGGAGACACTGTTTGAGTGTAACAAACGTGAAACATTTCTTTTAGCCATTTCGCATGAAAACAGGGTCCAAAATCATTGGTTTTCGTTCAGCACTGGAAGTACAGGCGCGCTCTACAATAGGCAAGGGTTTTCAAGTCTGCAAGTACGTTTTAAGCTGAGTTCCATGAACATTGTCCAAAATCATGTTTTAGGCCAAATCCACAATGCGACCAGTTCAGCATATGACAGGAGACACTGTTTGAGTGTAACAAACGTGAAACATTTCTTTTAGCCATTTCGCATGAAAACAGGGTCCAAAATCATGGATTTTCCTTCAGCACTGGAAGTACAGGCGGGCTCTACAATAGGCAAGGGTTTTCAAGTCTGCAAGTACGTTTTAAGCTGAGTTCCATGAACATTGTCCAAAATCATGTTTTAGGCCAAATCCACAATGCGACCAGTTCAGCATATGACAGGAGACACTGTTTGAGTGTAACAAACGTGAAACATTTCTTTTAGCCATTTCGCATGAAAACAGGGTCCAAAATCATGGTTTTCGTTCAGCACTGGAAGTACAGGCGCGCTCTACAATAGGCAAGGGTTTTCAAGTCTGCAAGTACGTTTTAAGCTGAGTTCCATGAACATTGTCCAAAATCATGTTTTAGGCCAAATCCACAATGCGACCAGTTCAGCATATGACAGGAGACACTGTTTGAGTGTAACAAACGTGAAACATTTCTTTTAGCCATTTCGCATGAAAACAGGGTCCAAAATCATGGGTTTTCGTTCAGCACTGGAAGTACAGGCGCGCTCTACAATAGGCAAGGGTTTTCAAGTCTGCAAGTACGTTTTAAGCTGAGTTCCATGAACATTGTCCAAAATCATGTTTTAGGCCAAATCCACAATGCGACCAGTTCAGCATATGACAGGAGACACTGTTTGAGTGTAACAAGCGTGAAACATTTCTTTTAGCCATTTCGCATGAAAACAGGGTCCAAAATCATGGTTTTCGTTCAGCACTGGAAGGACAGGCGCGCTCTACAATAGGCAAGGGTTTTCAAGTCTGCAAGTACGTTTTAAGCTGAGTTCCATGAACATTGTCCAAAATCATGTTTTAGGCCAAATCCACAATGCGACCAGTTCAGCATATGACAGGAGACACTGTTTGAGTGTAACAAACGTGAAACATTTCTTTTAGCCATTTCGCATGAAAACAGGGTCCAAAATCATGGTTTTCGTTCAGCACTGGAAGTACAGGCGCGCTCTACAATTGGCAAGGGTTTTCAAGTCTGCAAGTACGTTTTAAGCTGAGTTCCATGAACATTGTCCAAAATCATGTTTTAGGCCAAATCCACAATGCGACCAGTTCAGCATATGACAGGAGACACTGTTTGAGTGTAACAAACGTGAAACATTTCTTTTAGCCATTTCGCATGAAAACAGGGTCCAAAATCATTGGATTTTCGTTCAGCACTGGAAGTACAGGCGCGCTCTACAATAGGCAAGGGTTTTCAAGTCTGCAAGTACGTTTTAAGCTGAGTTCCATGAACATTGTCCAAAATCATGTTTTAGGCCAAATCCACAATGCGACCAGTTCAGCATATGACAGGAGACACTGTTTGAGTGTAACAAACGTGAAACATTTCTTTTAGCCATTTCGCATGAAAACAGGGTCCAAAATCATGGGTTTTCGTTCAGCACTGGAAGGACAGGCGCTATCTACAATATGCAAGGGTTTTCAAGTCTGCAAGTACGTTTTAAGCTGAGTTCCATGAACATTGTCCAAAATCATGTTTTAGGCCAAATCCACAATGCGACCAGTTCAGCATGTGACAGGAGACACTGTTTGAGTGTAACAAACGTGAAACATTTCTTTTATCCATTTCGCATGAAAACAGGGTCCAAAATCATGGGTTTTCGTTCAGCACTGGAGGTACAGGCGCGATCTACAATAGGCAAGGGTTTTCAAGTCTGCAAGTACGTTTTAAGCTGAGTTCCATGAACATTGTCCAAAATCATGTTTTAGGCCAAATCCACAATGCGACCAGTTCAGCATATGACAGGAGACACTGTTTGAGTGTAACAAACGTGAAACATTTCTTTTAGCCATTTCGCATGAAAACAGGGTCCAAAATCATTGGGTTTTCGTTCAGCACTGGAAGTACAGGCGCGCTCTACAATAGGCAAGGGTTTTCAAGTCTGCAAGTACGTTTTAAGCTGAGTTCCATGAACATTGTCCAAAATCATGTTTTAGGCCAAATCCACAATGCGACCAGTTCAGCATATGACAGGAGACACTGTTTGAGTGTAACAAACGTGAAACATTTCTTTTAGCCATTTCGCATGAAAACAGGGTCCAAAATCATGGGTTTTCGTTCAGCACTGGAAGTACAGGCGCGCTCTACAATAGGCAAGGGTTTTCAAGTCTGCAAGTACGTTTTAAGCTGAGTTCCATGAACATTGTCCAAAATCATGTTTTAGGCCAAATCCACAATGCGACCAGTTCAGCATATGACAGGAGACACTGTTTGAGTGTAACAAACGTGAAACATTTCTTTTAGCCATTTCGCATGAAAACAGGGTCCAAAATCATGGTTTTCGTTCAGCACTGGAAGTACAGGCGCGCTCTACAATAGGCAAGGGTTTTCAAGTCTGCAAGTACGTTTTAAGCTGAGTTCCATGAACATTGTCCAAAATCATGTTTTAGGCCAAATCCACAATGCGACCAGTTCAGCATATGACAGGAGACACTGTTTGAGTGTAACAAACGTGAAACATTTCTTTTAGCCATTTCGCATGAAAACAGGGTCCAAAATCATTGGTTTTCGTTCAGCACTGGAAGTACAGGCGCGCTCTACAATAGGCAAGGGTTTTCAAGTCTGCAAGTACGTTTTAAGCTGAGTTCCATGAACATTGTCCAAAATCATGTTTTAGGCCAAATCCACAATGCGACCAGTTCAGCATATGACAGGAGACACTGTTTGAGTGTAACAAACGTGAAACATTTCTTTTAGCCATTTCGCATGAAAACAGGGTCCAAAATCATGGTTTTCGTTCAGCACTGGAAGTACAGGCGCGCTCTACAATAGGCAAGGGTTTTCAAGTCTGCAAGTACGTTTTAAGCTGAGTTCCATGAACATTGTCCAAAATCATGTTTTAGGCCAAATCCACAATGCGACCAGTTCAGCATATGACAGGAGACACTGTTTGAGTGTAACAAACGTGAAACATTTCTTTTAGCCATTTCGCATGAAAACAGGGTCCAAAATCATGGTTTTCGTTCAGCACTGGAAGGACAGGCGCGCTCTACAATAGGCAAGGGTTTTCAAGTCTGCAAGTACGTTTTAAGCTGAGTTCCATGAACATTGTCCAAAATCATGTTTTAGGCCAAATCCACAATGCGACCAGTTCAGCATATGACAGGAGACACTGTTTGAGTGTAACAAACGTGAAACATTTCTTTTAGCCATTTCGCATGAAAACAGGGTCCAAAATCATGGATTTTCCTTCAGCACTGGAAGTACAGGCGGGCTCTACAATAGGCAAGGGTTTTCAAGTCTGCAAGTACGTTTTAAGCTGAGTTCCATGAACATTGTCCAAAATCATGTTTTAGGCCAAATCCACAATGCGACCAGTTCAGCATATGACAGGAGACACTGTTTGAGTGTAACAAACGTGAAACATTTCTTTTAGCCATTTCGCATGAAAACAGGGTCCAAAATCATGGTTTTCGTTCAGCACTGGAAGTACAGGCGCGCTCTACAATAGGCAAGGGTTTTCAAGTCTGCAAGTACGTTTTAAGCTGAGTTCCATGAACATTGTCCAAAATCATGTTTTAGGCCAAATCCACAATGCGACCAGTTCAGCATATGACAGGAGACACTGTTTGAGTGTAACAAACGTGAAACATTTCTTTTAGCCATTTCGCATGAAAACAGGGTCCAAAATCATGGGTTTTCGTTCAGCACTGGAAGGACAGGCGCGCTCTACAATAGGCAAGGGTTTTCAAGTCTGCAAGTACGTTTTAAGCTGAGTTCCATGAACATTGTCCAAAATCATGTTTTAGGCCAAATCCACAATGCGACCAGTTCAGCATATGACAGGAGACACTGTTTGAGTGTAACAAACGTGAAACATTTCTTTTAGCCATTTCGCATGAAAACAGGGTCCAAAATCATGGTTTTCGTTCAGCACTGGAAGTACAGGCGCGCTCTACAATAGGCAAGGGTTTTCAAGTCTGCAAGTACGTTTTAAGCTGAGTTCCATGAACATTGTCCAAAATCATGTTTTAGGCCAAATCCACAATGCGACCAGTTCAGCATATGACAGGAGACACTGTTTGAGTGTAACAAACGTGAAACATTTCTTTTAGCCATTTCGCATGAAAACAGGGTCCAAAATCATGGTTTTCGTTCAGCACTGGAAGGACAGGCGCGCTCTACAATAGGCAAGGGTTTTCAAGTCTGCAAGTACGTTTTAAGCTGAGTT
Source organism: Coregonus clupeaformis (assembly GCF_020615455.1). Lineage (NCBI taxonomy): Eukaryota > Metazoa > Chordata > Actinopteri > Salmoniformes > Salmonidae > Coregonus > Coregonus clupeaformis. Next base: position 18,480 of record NW_025535637.1, on the reverse strand, counting down.
CCATGAACATTGTCCAAAATCATGTTTTAGGCCAAATCCACAATGCGACCAGTTCAGCATATGACAGGAGACACTGTTTGAGTGTAACAAACGTGAAACATTTCTTTTAGCCATTTCGCATGAAAACAGGGTCCAAAATCATGGTTTTCGTTCAGCACTGGAAGTACAGGCGCGCTCTACAATAGGCAAGGGTTTTCAAGTCTGCAAGTACGTTTTAAGCTGAGTTCCATGAACATTGTCCAAAATCATGTTTTAGGCCAAATCCACAATGCGACCAGTTCAGCATATGACAGGAGACACTGTTTGAGTGTAACAAACGTGAAACATTTCTTTTAGCCATTTCGCATGAAAACAGGGTCCAAAATCATGGTTTTCGTTCAGCACTGGAAGTACAGGCGCGCTCTACAATAGGCAAGGGTTTTCAAGTCTGCAAGTACGTTTTAAGCTGAGTTCCATGAACATTGTCCAAAATCATGTTTTAGGCCAAATCCACAATGCGACCAGTTCAGCATATGACAGGAGACACTGTTTGAGTGTAACAAACGTGAAACATTTCTTTTAGCCATTTCGCATGAAAACAGGGTCCAAAATCATGGTTTTCGTTCAGCACTGGAAGTACAGGCGCGCTCTACAATAGGCAAGGGTTTTCAAGTCTGCAAGTACGTTTTAAGCTGAGTTCCATGAACATTGTCCAAAATCATGTTTTAGGCCAAATCCACAATGCGACCAGTTCAGCATATGACAGGAGACACTGTTTGAGTGTAACAAACGTGAAACATTTCTTTTAGCCATTTCGCATGAAAACAGGGTCCAAAATCATGGGTTTTCGTTCAGCACTGGAAGGACAGGCGCGCTCTACAATAGGCAAGGGTTTTCAAGTCTGCAAGTACGTTTTAAGCTGAGTTCCATGAACATTGTCCAAAATCATGTTTTAGGCCAAATCCACAATGCGACCAGTTCAGCATATGACAGGAGACACTGTTTGAGTGTAACAAACGTGAAACAATTATTTTAGCCATTTCGCATGAAAACAGGGTCCAAAATCATTGGTTTTCGTTCAGCACTGGAAGTACAGGCGCGCTCTACAATAGGCAAGGGTTTTCAAGTCTGCAAGTACGTTTTAAGCTGAGTTCCATGAACATTGTCCAAAATCATGTTTTAGGCCAAATCCACAATGCGACCAGTTCAGCATATGACAGGAGACACTGTTTGAGTGTAACAAACGTGAAACATTTCTTTTAGCCATTTCGCATGAAAACAGGGTCCAAAATCATGGGTTTTCGTTCAGCACTGGAAGTACAGGCGCGCTCTACAATAGGCAAGGGTTTTCAAGTCTGCAAGTACGTTTTAAGCTGAGTTCCATGAACATTGTCCAAAATCATGTTTTAGGCCAAATCCACAATGCGACCAGTTCAGCATATGACAGGAGACACTGTTTGAGTGTAACAAACGTGAAACAATTCTTTTAGCCATTTCGCATGAAAACAGGGTCCAAAATCATGGGTTTTCGTTCAGCACTGGAAGTACAGGCGCGCTCTACAATAGGCAAGGGTTTTCAAGTCTGCAAGTACGTTTTAAGCTGAGTTCCATGAACATTGTCCAAAATCATGTTTTAGGCCAAATCCACAATGCGACCAGTTCAGCATATGACAGGAGACACTGTTTGAGTGTAACAAACGTGAAACATTTCTTTTAGCCATTTCGCATGAAAACAGGGTCCAAAATCATGGTTTTCGTTCAGCACTGGAAGTACAGGCGCGCTCTACAATAGGCAAGGGTTTTCAAGTCTGCAAGTACGTTTTAAGCTGAGTTCCATGAACATTGTCCAAAATCATGTTTTAGGCCAAATCCACAATGCGACCAGTTCAGCATATGACAGGAGACACTGTTTGAGTGTAACAAACGTGAAACATTTCTTTTAGCCATTTCGCATGAAAACAGGGTCCAAAATCATGGGTTTTCGTTCAGCACTGGAAGTACAGGCGCGCTCTACAATAGGCAAGGGTTTTCAAGTCTGCAAGTACGTTTTTAAGCTGAGTTCCATGAACATTGTCCAAAATCATGTTTTAGGCCAAATCCACAATGCGACCAGTTCAGCATATGACAGGAGACACTGTTTGAGTGTAACAAACGTGAAACATTTCTTTTAGCCATTTCGCATGAAAACAGGGTCCAAAATCATTGGTTTTCGTTCAGCACTGGAAGTACAGGCGGGCTCTACAATAGGCAAGGGTTTTCAAGTCTGCAAGTACGTTTTAAGCTGAGTTCCATGAACATTGTCCAAAAATCATGTTTTAGGCCAAATCCACAATGCGACCAGTTCAGCATATGACAGGAGACACTGTTTGAGTGTAACAAACGTGAAACATTTCTTTTAGCCATTTCGCATGAAAACAGGGTCCAAAATCATGGGTTTTCGTTCAGCACTGGAAGGACAGGCGCGCTCTACAATTGGCAAGGGTTTTCAAGTCTGCAAGTACGTTTTAAGCTGAGTTCCATGAACATTGTCCAAAATCATGTTTTAGGCCAAATCCACAATGCGACCAGTTCAGCATATGACAGGAGACACTGTTTGAGTGTAACAAACGTGAAACAATTCTTTTAGCCATTTCGCATGAAAACAGGGTCCAAAATCATGGGTTTTCGTTCAGCACTGGAAGGACAGGCGCGCTCTACAATAGGCAAGGGTTTTCAAGTCTGCAAGTACGTTTTAAGCTGAGTTCCATGAACATTGTCCAAAATCATGTTTTAGGCCAAATCCACAATGCGACCAGTTCAGCATATGACAGGAGACACTGTTTGAGTGTAACAAACGTGAAACATTTCTTTTAGCCATTTCGCATGAAAACAGGGTCCAAAATCATGGGTTTTCGTTCAGCACTGGAAGTACAGGCGCGCTCTACAATTGGCAAGGGTTTTCAAGTCTGCAAGTACGTTTTAAGCTGAGTTCCATGAACATTGTCCAAAATCATGTTTTAGGCCAAATCCACAATGCGACCAGTTCAGCATATGACAGGAGACACTGTTTGAGTGTAACAAGCGTGAATCAATTCTTTTAGCCATTTCGCATGAAAACAGGGTCCAAAATCATGGGTTTTCGTTCAGCACTGGAAGTACAGGCGCGCTCTACAATAGGCAAGGGTTTTCAAGTCTGCAAGTACGTTTTAAGCTGAGTTCCATGAACATTGTCCAAAATCATGTTTTAGGCCAAATCCACAATGCGACCAGTTCAGCATATGACAGGAGACACTGTTTGAGTGTAACAAACGTGAAACATTTCTTTTAGCCATTTCGCATGAAAACAGGGTCCAAAATCATGGTTTTCGTTCAGCACTGGAAGTACAGGCGCGCTCTACAATAGGCAAGGGTTTTCAAGTCTGCAAGTACGTTTTTAAGCTGAGTTCCATGAACATTGTCCAAAATCATGTTTTAGGCCAAATCCACAATGCGACCAGTTCAGCATATGACAGGAGACACTGTTTGAGTGTAACAAACGTGAAACATTTCTTTTAGCCATTTCGCATGAAAACAGGGTCCAAAATCATGGGTTTTCGTTCAGCACTGGAAGTACAGGCGCGCTCTACAATAGGCAAGGGTTTTCAAGTCTGCAAGTACGTTTTAAGCTGAGTTCCATGAACATTGTCCAAAATCATGTTTTAGGCCAAATCCACAATGCGACCAGTTCAGCATATGACAGGAGACACTGTTTGAGTGTAACAAACGTGAAACATTTCTTTTAGCCATTTCGCATGAAAACAGGGTCCAAAATCATGGGTTTTCGTTCAGCACTGGAAGTACAGGCGCGCTCTACAATAGGCAAGGGTTTTCAAGTCTGCAAGTACGTTTTAAGCTGAGTTCCATGAACATTGTCCAAAATCATGTTTTAGGCCAAATCCACAATGCGACCAGTTCAGCATATGACAGGAGACACTGTTTGAGTGTAACAAACGTGAAACATTTCTTTTAGCCATTTCGCATGAAAACAGGGTCCAAAATCATGGGTTTTCGTTCAGCACTGGAAGGACAGGCGCGCTCTACAATAGGCAAGGGTTTTCAAGTCTGCAAGTACGTTTTAAGCTGAGTTCCATGAACATTGTCCAAAATCATGTTTTAGGCCAAATCCACAATGCGACCAGTTCAGCATATGACAGGAGACACTGTTTGAGTGTAACAAACGTGAAACATTTCTTTTAGCCATTTCGCATGAAAACAGGGTCCAAAATCATGGGTTTTCGTTCAGCACTGGAAGTACAGGCGCGCTCTACAATTGGCAAGGGTTTTCAAGTCTGCAAGTACGTTTTAAGCTGAGTTCCATGAACATTGTCCAAAATCATGTTTTAGGCCAAATCCACAATGCGACCAGTTCAGCATATGACAGGAGACACTGTTTGAGTGTAACAAATGTGAAACATTTCTTTTAGCCATTTCGCATGAAAACAGGGTCCAAAATCATGGGTTTTCGTTCAGCACTGGAAGTACAGGTGCGCTCTACAATAGGCAAAGGTTTTCAAGTCTGCAAGTACGTTTTAAGCTGAGTTCCATGAACATTGTCCAAAATCATGTTTTAGGCCAAATCCACAATGCGACCAGTTCAGCATATGACAGGAGACACTGTTTGAGTGTAACAAACGTGAAACATTTCTTTTAGCCATTTCGCATGAAAACAGGGTCCAAAATCATGGATTTTCGTTCAGCACTGGAAGGACAGGCGCGCTCTACAATTGGCAAGGGTTTTCAAGTCTGCAAGTACGTTTTAAGCTGAGTTCCATGAACATTGTCCAAAATCATGTTTTAGGCCAAATCCACAATGCGACCAGTTCAGCATATGACCGGAGACACTGTTTGAGTGTAACAAACGTGAAACATTTCTTTTAGCCATTTCGCATGAAAACAGGGTCCAAAATCATGGGTTTTCGTTCAGCACTGGAAGGACAGGCGCGCTCTACAATTGGCAAGGGTTTTCAAGTCTGCAAGTACGTTTTAAGCTGAGTTCCATGAACATTGTCCAAAATCATGTTTTAGGCCAAATCCACAATGCGACCAGTTCAGCATATGACAGGAGACACTGTTTGAGTGTAACAAACGTGAAACATTTCTTTTAGCCATTTCGCATGAAAACAGGGTCCAAAATCATTGGTTTTCGTTCAGCACTGGAAGTACAGGCGCGCTCTACAATAGGCAAGGGTTTTCAAGTCTGCAAGTACGTTTTAAGCTGAGTTCCATGAACATTGTCCAAAATCATGTTTTAGGCCAAATCCACAATGCGACCAGTTCAGCATATGACAGGAGACACTGTTTGAGTGTAACAAACGTGAAACAATTCTTTTAGCCATTTCGCATGAAAACAGGGTCCAAAATCATGGGTTTTCGTTCAGCACTGGAAGTACAGGCGCGCTCTACAATAGGCAAGGGTTTTCAAGTCTGCAAGTACGTTTTAAGCTGAGTTCCATGAACATTGTCCAAAATCATGTTTTAGGCCAAATCCACAATGCGACCAGTTCAGCATATGACAGGAGACACTGTTTGAGTGTAACAAACGTGAAACAATTCTTTTAGCCATTTCGCATGAAAACAGGGTCCAAAATCATGGTTTTCGTTCAGCACTGGAAGTACAGGCGGGCTCTACAATAGGCAAGGGTTTTCAAGTCTGCAAGTACGTTTTAAGCTGAGTTCCATGAACATTGTCCAAAATCATGTTTTAGGCCAAATCCACAATGCGACCAGTTCAGCATATGACAGGAGACACTGTTTGAGTGTAACAAACGTGAAACATTTCTTTTAGCCATTTCGCATGAAAACAGGGTCCAAAATCATGGGTTTTCGTTCAGCACTGGAAGTACAGGCGCGCTCTACAATTGGCAAGGGTTTTCAAGTCTGCAAGTACGTTTTAAGCTGAGTTCCATGAACATTGTCCAAAATCATGTTTTAGGCCAAATCCACAATGCGACCAGTTCAGCATATGACAGGAGACACTGTTTGAGTGTAACAAACGTGAAACATTTCTTTTAGCCATTTCGCATGAAAACAGGGTCCAAAATCATTGGGTTTTCGTTCAGCACTGGAAGTACAGGCGCGCTCTACAATAGGCAAGGGTTTTCAAGTCTGCAAGTACGTTTTAAGCTGAGTTCCATGAACATTGTCCAAAATCATGTTTTAGGCCAAATCCACAATGCGACCAGTTCAGCATATGACAGGAGACACTGTTTGAGTGTAACAAACGTGAAACATTTCTTTTAGCCATTTCGCATGAAAACAGGGTCCAAAATCATGGGTTTTCGTTCAGCACTGGAAGTACAGGCGCGCTCTACAATAGGCAAGGGTTTTCAAGTCTGCAAGTACGTTTTTAAGCTGAGTTCCATGAACATTGTCCAAAATCATGTTTTAGGCCAAATCCACAATGCGACCAGTTCAGCATATGACAGGAGACACTGTTTGAGTGTAACAAACGTGAAACATTTCTTTTAGCCATTTCGCATGAAAACAGGGTCCAAAATCATTGGTTTTCGTTCAGCACTGGAAGTACAGGCGCGCTCTACAATAGGCAAGGGTTTTCAAGTCTGCAAGTACGTTTTAAGCTGAGTTCCATGAACATTGTCCAAAATCATGTTTTAGGCCAAATCCACAATGCGACCAGTTCAGCATATGACAGGAGACACTGTTTGAGTGTAACAAACGTGAAACATTTCTTTTAGCCATTTCGCATGAAAACAGGGTCCAAAATCATTGGTTTTCGTTCAGCACTGGAAGGACAGGCGCGCTCTACAATAGGCAAGGGTTTTCAAGTCTGCAAGTACGTTTTAAGCTGAGTTCCATGAACATTGTCCAAAATCATGTTTTAGGCCAAATCCACAATGCGACCAGTTCAGCATATGACAGGAGACACTGTTTGAGTGTAACAAACGTGAAACATTTCTTTTAGCCATTTCGCATGAAAACAGGGTCCAAAATCATGGTTTTCGTTCAGCACTGGAAGTACAGGCGCGCTCTACAATAGGCAAGGGTTTTCAAGTCTGCAAGTACGTTTTAAGCTGAGTTCCATGAACATTGTCCAAAATCATGTTTTAGGCCAAATCCACAATGCGACCAGTTCAGCATATGACAGGAGACACTGTTTGAGTGTAACAAACGTGAAACATTTCTTTTAGCCATTTCGCATGAAAACAGGGTCCAAAATCATGGGTTTTCGTTCAGCACTGGAAGTACAGGCGCGCTCTACAATAGGCAAGGGTTTTCAAGTCTGCAAGTACGTTTTAAGCTGAGTTCCATGAACATTGTCCAAAATCATGTTTTAGGCCAAATCCACAATGCGACCAGTTCAGCATATGACAGGAGACACTGTTTGAGTGTAACAAACGTGAAACATTTCTTTTAGCCATTTCGCATGAAAACAGGGTCCAAAATCATGGGTTTTCGTTCAGCACTGGAAGGACAGGCGCGCTCTACAATAGGCAAGGGTTTTCAAGTCTGCAGTACGTTTTTAAGCTGAGTTCCATGAACATTGTCCAAAATCATGTTTTAGGCCAAATCCACAATGCGACCAGTTCAGCATATGACAGGAGACACTGTTTGAGTGTAACAAACGTGAAACATTTCTTTTAGCCATTTCGCATGAAAACAGGGTCCAAAATCATGGGTTTTCGTTCAGCACTGGAAGGACAGGCGCCCTCTACAATAGGCAAGGGTTTTCAAGTCTGCAAGTACGTTTTAAGCTGAGTTCCATGAACATTGTCCAAAATCATGTTTTAGGCCAAATCCACAATGCGACCAGTTCAGCATATGACAGGAGACACTGTTTGAGTGTAACAAACGTGAAACATTTCTTTTAGCCATTTCGCATGAAAACAGGGTCCAAAATCATGGTTTTCGTTCAGCACTGGAAGGACAGGCGCGCTCTACAATAGGCAAGGGTTTTCAAGTCTGCAAGTACGTTTTAAGCTGAGTTCCATGAACATTGTCCAAAATCATGTTTTAGGCCAAATCCACAATGCGACCAGTTCAGCATATGACAGGAGACACTGTTTGAGTGTAACAAACGTGAAACATTTCTTTTAGCCATTTCGCATGAAAACAGGGTCCAAAATCATGGGTTTTCGTTCAGCACTGGAAGTACAGGCGCGCTCTACAATAGGCAAGGGTTTTCAAGTCTGCAAGTACGTTTTTAAGCTGAGTTCCATGAACATTGTCCAAAATCATGTTTTAGGCCAAATCCACAATGCGACCAGTTCAGCATATGACAGGAGACACTGTTTGAGTGTAACAAACGTGAAACAATTCTTTTAGCCATTTCGCATGAAAACAGGGTCCAAAATCATTGGTTTTCGTTCAGCACTGGAAGTACAGGCGCGCTCTACAATAGGCAAGGGTTTTCAAGTCTGCAAGTACGTTTTAAGCTGAGTTCCATGAACATTGTCCAAAATCATGTTTTAGGCCAAATCCACAATGCGACCAGTTCAGCATATGACAGGAGACACTGTTTGAGTGTAACAAACGTGAAACAATTCTTTTAGCCATTTCGCATGAAAACAGGGTCCAAAATCATTGGTTTTCGTTCAGCACTGGAAGGACAGGCGCGCTCTACAATAGGCAAGGGTTTTCAAGTCTGCAAGTACGTTTTAAGCTGAGTTCCATGAACATTGTCCAAAATCATGTTTTAGGCCAAATCCACAATGCGACCAGTTCAGCATATGACAGGAGACACTGTTTGAGTGTAACAAACGTGAAACATTTCTTTTAGCCATTTCGCATGAAAACAGGGTCCAAAATCATGGGTTTTCGTTCAGCACTGGAAGGACAGGCGCGCTCTACAATAGGCAAGGGTTTTCAAGTCTGCAAGTACGTTTTAAGCTGAGTTCCATGAACATTGTCCAAAATCATGTTTTAGGCCAAATCCACAATGCGACCAGTTCAGCATATGACAGGAGACACTGTTTGAGTGTAACAAACGTGAAACATTTCTTTTAGCCATTTCGCATGAAAACAGGGTCCAAAATCATGGGTTTTCGTTCAGCACTGGAAGGACAGGCGCGCTCTACAATAGGCAAGGGTTTTCAAGTCTGCAAGTACGTTTTAAGCTGAGTTCCATGAACATTGTCCAAAATCATGTTTTAGGCCAAATCCACAATGCGACCAGTTCAGCATATGACAGGAGACACTGTTTGAGTGTAACAAACGTGAAACATTTCTTTTAGCCATTTCGCATGAAAACAGGGTCCAAAATCATGGGTTTTCGTTCAGCACTGGAAGTACAGGCGCGCTCTACAATAGGCAAGGGTTTTCAAGTCTGCAAGTACGTTTTAAGCTGAGTTCCATGAACATTGTCCAAAAATCATGTTTTAGGCCAAATCCACAATGCGACCAGTTCAGCATATGACAGGAGACACTGTTTGAGTGTAACAAACGTGAAACATTTCTTTTAGCCATTTCGCATGAAAACAGGGTCCAAAATCATGGGTTTTCGTTCAGCACTGGAAGTACAGGCGCGCTCTACAATAGGCAAGGGTTTTCAAGTCTGCAAGTACGTTTTAAGCTGAGTTCCATGAACATTGTCCAAAATCATGTTTTAGGCCAAATCCACAATGCGACCAGTTCAGCATATGACAGGAGACACTGTTTGAGTGTAACAAACGTGAAACAATTCTTTTAGCCATTTCGCATGAAAACAGGGTCCAAAATCATTGGTTTTCGTTCAGCACTGGAAGTACAGGCGCGCTCTACAATAGGCAAGGGTTTTCAAGTCTGCAAGTACGTTTTTAAGCTGAGTTCCATGAACATTGTCCAAAATCATGTTTTAGGCCAAATCCACAATGCGACCAGTTCAGCATATGACAGGAGACACTGTTTGAGTGTAACAAACGTGAAACATTTCTTTTAGCCATTTCGCATGAAAACAGGGTCCAAAATCATGGGTTTTCGTTCAGCACTGGAAGGACAGGCGCGCTCTACAATAGGCAAGGGTTTTCAAGTCTGCAAGTACGTTTTAAGCTGAGTTCCATGAACATTGTCCAAAATCATGTTTTAGGCCAAATCCACAATGCGACTCAGTTCAGCATATGACAGGAGACACTGTTTGAGTGTAACAAACGTGAAACATTTCTTTTAGCCATTTCGCATGAAAACAGGGTCCAAAATCATGGGTTTTCGTTCAGCACTGGAAGTACAGGCGCGCTCTACAATAGGCAAGGGTTTTCAAGTCTGCAAGTACGTTTTAAGCTGAGTTCCATGAACATTGTCCAAAATCATGTTTTAGGCCAAATCCACAATGCGACCAGTTCAGCATATGACAGGAGACACTGTTTGAGTGTAACAAACGTGAAACATTTCTTTTAGCCATTTCGCATGAAAACAGGGTCCAAAATCATGGGTTTTCGTTCAGCACTGGAAGTACAGGCGCGCTCTACAATAGGCAAGGGTTTTCAAGTCTGCAAGTACGTTTTAAGCTGAGTTCCATGAACATTGTCCAAAATCATGTTTTAGGCCAAATCCACAATGCGACCAGTTCAGCATATGACAGGAGACACTGTTTGAGTGTAACAAACGTGAAACATTTCTTTTAGCCATTTCGCATGAAAACAGGGTCCAAAATCATGGGTTTTCGTTCAGCACTGGAAGGACAGGCGCGCTCTACAATAGGCAAGGGTTTTCAAGTCTGCAAGTACGTTTTTAAGCTGAGTTCCATGAACATTGTCCAAAATCATGTTTTAGGCCAAATCCACAATGCGACCAGTTCAGCATATGACAGGAGACACTGTTTGAGTGTAACAAACGTGAAACATTTCTTTTAGCCATTTCGCATGAAAACAGGGTCCAAAATCATGGGTTTTCGTTCAGCACTGGAAGTACAGGCGCGCTCTACAATGGGCAAAGGGTTTTCAAGTCTGCAAGTACGTTTTAAGCTGAGTTCCATGAACATTGTCCAAAATCATGTTTTAGGCCAAATCCACAATGCGACCAGTTCAGCATATGACAGGAGACACTGTTTGAGTGTAACAAACGTGAAACAATTCTTTTAGCCATTTCGCATGAAAACAGGGTCCAAAATCATGGGTTTTCGTTCAGCACTGGAAGTACAGGCGCGCTCTACAATAGGCAAGGGTTTTCAAGTCTGCAAGTACGTTTTAAGCTGAGTTCCATGAACATTGTCCAAAATCATGTTTTAGGCCAAATCCGCAATGCGACCAGTTCAGCATATGACAGGAGACACTGTTTGAGTGTAACAAACGTGAAACATTTCTTTTAGCCATTTCGCATGAAAACAGGGTCCAAAATCATGGGTTTTCGTTCAGCACTGGAAGTACAGGCGCGCTCTACAATAGGCAAGGGTTTTCAAGTCTGCAAGTACGTTTTAAGCTGAGTTCCATGAACATTGTCCAAAATCATGTTTTAGGCCAAATCCACAATGCGACCAGTTCAGCATATGACAGGAGACACTGTTTGAGTGTAACAAACGTGAAACATTTCTTTTAGCCATTTCGCATGAAAACAGGGTCCAAAATCATGGGTTTTCGTTCAGCACTGGAAGGACAGGCGCGCTCTACAATAGGCAAGGGTTTTCAAGTCTGCAAGTACGTTTTAAGCTGAGTTCCATGAACATTGTCCAAAATCATGTTTTAGGCCAAATCCACAATGCGACCAGTTCAGCATATGACAGGAGACACTGTTTGGAGTGTAACAAACGTGAAACATTTCTTTTAGCCATTTCGCATGAAAACAGGGTCCAAAATCATGGGTTTTCGTTCAGCACTGGAAGGACAGGCGCGCTCTACAATAGGCAAGGGTTTTCAAGTCTGCAAGTACGTTTTAAGCTGAGTTCCATGAACATTGTCCAAAATCATGTTTTAGGCCAAATCCACAATGCGACCAGTTCAGCATATGACAGGAGACACTGTTTGAGTGTAACAAACGTGAAACATTTCTTTTAGCCATTTCGCATGAAAACAGGGTCCAAAATCATGGGTTTTCGTTCAGCACTGGAAGTACAGGCGCGATCTACAATAGGCAAGGGTTTTCAAGTCTGCAAGTACGTTTTAAGCTGAGTTCCATGAACATTGTCCAAAATCATGTTTTAGGCCAAATCCACAATGCGACCAGTTCAGCATATGACAGGAGACACTGTTTGAGTGTAACAAACGTGAAACATTTCTTTTAGCCATTTCGCATGAAAACAGGGTCCAAAATCATGGGTTTTCGTTCAGCACTGGAAGTACAGGCGCGCTCTACAATAGGCAAGGGTTTTCAAGTCTGCAAGTACGTTTTTAAGCTGAGTTCCATGAACATTGTCCAAAATCATGTTTTAGGCCAAATCCACAATGCGACCAGTTCAGCATATGACAGGAGACACTGTTTGAGTGTAACAAACGTGAAACATTTCTTTTATCCATTTCGCATGAAAACAGGGTCCAAAATCATGGGTTTTCGTTCAGCACTGGAAGTACAGGCGCGCTCTACAATAGGCAAGGGTTTTCAAGTCTGCAAGTACGTTTTAAGCTGAGTTCCATGAACATTGTCCAAAATCATGTTTTAGGCCAAATCCACAATGCGACCAGTTCAGCATATGACAGGAGACACTGTTTGAGGTGTAACAAACGTGAAACATTTCTTTTAGCCATTTCGCATGAAAACAGGGTCCAAAATCATGGGTTTTCGTTCAGCACTGGAAGGACAGGCGCGCTCTACAATAGGCAAGGGTTTTCAAGTCTGCAAGTACGTTTTAAGCTGAGTTCCATGAACATTGTCCAAAATCATGTTTTAGGCCAAATCCACAATGCGACCAGTTCAGCATATGACAGGAGACACTGTTTGAGTGTAACAAACGTGAAACATTTCTTTTAGCCATTTCGCATGAAAACAGGGTCCAAAATCATTGGTTTTCGTTCAGCACTGGAAGTACAGGCGCGCTCTACAATAGGCAAGGGTTTTCAAGTCTGCAAGTACGTTTTAAGCTGAGTTCCATGAACATTGTCCAAAATCATGTTTTAGGCCAAATCCACAATGCGACCAGTTCAGTATATGACAGGAGACACTGTTTGAGTGTAACAAACGTGAAACATTTCTTTTAGCCATTTCGCATGAAAACAGGGTCCAAAATCATTGGTTTTCGTTTCAGCACTGGAAGTACAGGCGCGCTCTACAATAGGCAAGGGTTTTCAAGTCTGCAAGTCGTTTTAAGCTGAGTTCCATGAACATTGTCCAAAATCATGTTTTAGGCCAAATCCGCAATGCGACCAGTTCAGCATATGACAGGAGACACTGTTTGAGTGTAACAAACGTGAAACATTTCTTTTAGCCATTTCGCATGAAAACAGGGTCCAAAATCATGGGTTTTCGTTCAGCACTGGAAGGACAGGCGCTCTACAATATGCAAGGGTTTTCAAGTCTGCAAGTACGTTTTAAGCTGAGTTCCATGAACATTGTCCAAAATCATGTTTTAGGCCAAATCCACAATGCGACCAGTTCAGCATATGACAGGAGACACTTTTTGAGTGTAACAAATGTGAAACATTTCTTTTAGCCATTTCGCATGAAAACAGGGTCCAAAATCATGGGTTTTCGTTCAGCACTGGAAGGACAGGCGCGCTCTACAATAGGCAAGGGTTTTCAAGTCTGCAAGTACGTTTTAAGCTGAGTTCCATGAACATTGTCCAAAATCATGTTTTAGGCCAAATCCACAATGCGACCAGTTCAGCATATGACAGGAGACACTGTTTGAGTGTAACAAACGTGAAACAATTATTTTATCCATTTCGCATGAAAACAGGGTCCAAAATCATGGATTTTCCTTCAGCACTGGAAGTACAGGCGGGCTCTACAATAGGCAAGGGTTTTCAAGTCTGCAAGTACGTTTTAAGCTGAGTTCCATGAACATTGTCCAAAATCATGTTTTAGGCCAAATCCACAATGCGACCAGTTCAGCATATGACAGGAGACACTGTTTGAGTGTAACAAACGTGAAACATTTCTTTTAGCCATTTCGCATGAAAACAGGGTCCAAAATCATGGGTTTTCGTTCAGCACTGGAAGGACAGGCGCGCTCTACAATAGGCAAGGGTTTTCAAGTCTGCAAGTACGTTTTAAGCTGAGTTCCATGAACATTGTCCAAAATCATGTTTTAGGCCAAATCCACAATGCGACCAAGTTCAGCATATGACAGGAGACACTGTTTGAGTGTAACAAACGTGAAACATTTCTTTTAGCCATTTCGCATGAAAACAGGGTCCAAAATCATGGGTTTTCGTTCAGCACTGGAAGTACAGGCGCGCTCTACAATAGGCAAGGTTTTCAAGTCTGCAAGTACGTTTTAAGCTGAGTTCCATGAACATTGTCCAAAATCATGTTTTAGGCCAAATCCACAATGCGACCAGTTCAGCATATGACAGAGACACTGTTTGAGTTGAACAAACGTGAAACATTTCTTTTAGCCATTTCGCATGAAAACAGGGTCCAAAATCATGGGTTTTCGTTCAGCACTGGAAGTACAGGCGCGCTCTACAATAGGCAAGGTTTTCAAGTCTGCAAGTACGTTTTAAGCTGAGTTCCATGAACATTGTCCAAAATCATGTTTTAGGCCAAATCCACAATGCGACCAGTTCAGCATATGACAGGAGACACTGTTTGAGTGTAACAAACGTGAAACATTTCTTTTATCCATTTCGCATGAAAACAGGGTCCAAAATCATGGGTTTTCGTTCAGCACTGGAAGGACAGGCGCGCTCTACAATAGGCAAGGGTTTTCAAGTCTGCAAGTACGTTTTAAGCTGAGTTCCATGAACATTGTCCAAAATCATGTTTTAGGCCAAATCCACAATGCGACCAGTTCAGCATATGACAGGAGACACTGTTTGAGTGTAACAAATGTGAAACATTTCTTTTAGCCATTTCGCATGAAAACAGGGTCCAAAATCATGGGTTTTCGTTCAGCACTGGAAGGACAGGCGCGCTCTACAATAGGCAAGGGTTTTCAAGTCTGCAAGTACGTTTTTAAGCTGAGTTCCATGAACATTGTCCAAAACTGTTTTAGGCCAAATCCACAATGCGACCAGTTCAGCATATGACAGGAGAGACACTGTTTGAGTGTAACAAACGTGAAACAATTATTTTATCCATTTCGCATGAAAACAGGGTCCAAAATCATGGTTTTCCTTCAGCACTGGAAGTACAGGCGCGCTCTACAATAGGCAAGGGTTTTCAAGTCTGCATACGTTTTTAACTGAGTTCCATGAACATTGTCCAAAATCATGTTTTAGGCCAAATCCACACTGCGACTAGTTCAGCATATGACAGGAGACACTGTTTGAGTGTAACAAACGTGAAACAATTCTTTTAGCCATTTCGCATGAAAACAGGGTCCAAAATCATGGGTTTTCGTTCAGCACTGGAAGGACAGGCGCGCTCTACAATAGCAAGGGTTTTCAAGTCTGCAAGTCACGTTTTAAGCTGAGTTCCATGAACATTGTCCAAAATCATGTTTTAGGCCAAATCCACAATGCGACCAGTTCAGCATATGACAGGAGACACTGTTTGAGTGTAACAAACGTGAAACATTTCTTTTAGCCATTTCGCATGAAAACAGGGTCCAAAATCATGGATTTTCCTTCAGCACTGGAAGTACAGGCGGGCTCTACAATAGGCAAGGGTTTTCAAGTCTGCAAGTACGTTTTAAGCTGAGTTCCATGAACATTGTCCAAAATCATGTTTTAGGCCAAATCCGCAATGTGACCAGTTCAGCATATGACAGGAGACACTGTTTGAGTGTAACAAACGTGAAACATTTCTTTTAGCCATTTCGCATGAAAACAGGGTCCAAATCATGGGTTTTCGTTCAGCACTGGAAGGACAGCGCGCTCTACAATAGGCAAGGGTTTTCAAGTCTGCAAGTCACGTTTTAAGCTGAGTTCCATGAACATTGTCCAAAATCATGTTTTAGGCCAAATCCACAATGCGACCAGTTCAGCATATGACAGGAGACACTGTTTGAGTGTAACAAACGTGAAACATTTCTTTTAGCCATTTCGCATGAAAACAGGGTCCAAAATCATGGGTTTTCGTTCAGCACTGGAAGGACAGGCGCGCTCTACAATAGGCAAGGGTTTTCAAGTCTGCAAGTACGTTTTAAGCTGAGTTCCATGAACATTGTCCAAAATCATGTTTTAGGCCAATCCACAATGCACCAGTTCAGCTATGACAGGAGACACTATTTGAGTGTAACAAATGTGAAACATTTCTTTTAGCCATTTCGCATGAAACAGGGTCCAAAATCATGGGTTTTCGTTCAGCACTGGAAGGAAAGCGCGCTCTACAATAGGCAAGGGTTTTCAAGTCTGCAAGTACGTTTTAAGCTGAGTTCCATGAACATTGTCCAAAATCATGTTTTAGGCCAAATCCACAATGCGACCAGTTCAGCATATGACAGGAGACACTGTTTGAGTGTAACAAACGTGAAACATTTCTTTTAGCCATTTCGCATGAAAACAGGGTCCAAAATCATGGATTTTCCTTCAGCACTGGAAGTACAAGTGGCGGGCTCTCACAATAGGCAAGGGTTTTCAAGTCTGCAAGTACGTTTTAGCTGAGTTCCATGAACATTGTCCAAAATCATGTTTTAGGCCAAATCCACAATGCGACCAGTTCAGCATATGACAGGAGACACTGTTTGAGTGTAACAAACGTGAAACATTTCTTTTTAGCCATTTCGCATGAAAACAGGGTCCAAAATCATGGGTTTTCGTTCAGCACTGGAAGGACAGGCGCGCTCTACAATTGGCAAGGGTTTTCAAGTCTGCAAGTACGTTTTAAGCTGAGTTCCATGAACATTGTCCAAAACTCATGTTTTTAGGCAACAAATCCACAATGCGACCAGTTCAGCATATGACAGGAGACACTTTTTGAGTGTAACAAACGTGAAAACATTTATTTTAGCCATTTCGCATGAAAACAGGGTCCAAAATCATGGGTTTTCGTTCAAGCACTAGTTCGGAAGTACAGGGCTCTTACAAATTAGGCAAGGGTTTTCAAGTCTGCAAGTACGTTTTAAGCTGAGTTTTTTTCCATGAACATTGTCCAAAATCATGTTTTAGGCCAAATCCACAATGCGACCAGTTCAGCATATGACAGGAGACACTGTTTGAGTGTGAACAAACGTGAAACATTTCTTTTAGCCATTTCGCATGAAAACAGGGTCCAAAATCATGGGTTTTGTTCAGCACTGGAAGACAGGCGCGCTCTACAATAGAAGGTTTTCAAGTCTGCAAGTACGTTTTAAGCTGAGTTCCATGAACATTGTCCAAAATCATGTTTTAGGCCAAATCCACAATCGACCAGTTCAGCATATGACAGGAAGACACTGTTTGAGTGTAACAAACGTGAAACAATTATTTTATCCATTTCACATGAGGAAAACAGGGTCCAAAATCATGGATTTTCCTTCTGTCACTGGAAGTACAGGCGGGCGTCTACAATAGGCAAGGGTTTTCAAGTCTGCAAGTACGTTTTTAAACTGAGTTCCATGAACATTGTCCAAAATCATGTTTTAGGCCAAATCCACAATGCGACCAGTTCAGCATATGACAGGAGACACTTTTTGAGTGTAACAAACGTGAAACATTTTTTTTAGCCATTTCAGCATGAAAACAGGGTCCAAAATCATGGGTTTTCGTTCAGCACTGGAAGTACAGGCGCGCTCTTACAATAGGCAAGGGTTTTCAAGTCTGCAAGTCGTTTTTGCTGAGTTCCATGAACATTGTCCAAAATCATGTTTTAGGCCAAATCCACAATGCGACCAGTTCAGCATATGACAGGAGACACTGTTTGCAGTGTAACAAACGTGAAACATTTCTTTAGCCATTTCGCATGAAAACAGGGTCCAAAATCATGGATTTTCCTTCAGCACTGGAAGTACAGGCGCGCGTCTACAATAGGCAAAGGTTTTCAAGTCTGCAGTACGTTTTAAGCTGAGTTCCATGAACATTGCTCCAAAATCATGTTTTTACGCCAAATCCGCAATGTGACCAGTTCAGCATATGACAGGAGACACTGTTTTTGAGTGTAACAACGTGAAACATTTCTTTTAGCCATTTTGCATGAAAACAGGGTCCAAAATCATGGGTTTTCGTTCAGCACTGGAAGGACAGGCGCGCTCTACAATTGGCAAGGGTTTTCAAGTCTGCAAGTACGTTTTAAGCTGAGTTCCATGAACATTGTCCAAAATCATGTTTTAGGCCAAATCCACAATGTGACCAGTTCAGCATATGACAGGAGACACTTTTTGAGTGTAACAAATGTGAAACATTTCTTTTAGCCATTTCGCATGAAAACAGGGTCCAAAATCATGGGTTTTCGTTCAGCACTGGAAGGACAGGCGCGCTCTACAATTGGCAAGGGTTTTCAAGTCTGCAAGTACGTTTTAAGCTGAGTTCCATGAACATTGTCCAAAAATCATGTTTGCTAGGCCAAATCCACAATGCGAACCAGTTCAGCATATGACAGGAG